>NC_133300.1:17937136-18237136 GCF_005239225.2 Populus alba | reverse complement strand
TTTGTGGGGGTAAAAATACCATCTGACCTGACGTAAGTCATTTTTGCACTTATTTCCAAGGGTAGTGGTTAGGCAGATTACCCCACCCCTTCAGGAGACTAGTGTGCTGAGATTGATAATTTATTCGTTTTGAAGGCTTCCATCAAATTGATTCGTCTTTGTCTAATGCATTCAAATCTTTGATTAAGGTTGGTGAAGACATAACTGAAGGCGAGGCTAAGGTGTTGATGCAGTATGGTTGGACACCTAATAGTGGTTTAGGAACCATGCTAAACTACTGTGACAGAGTTTTTCATGACAGGAAGAATGAGAAGGATAGCTCAGAGTGGAGATCAAAAATAGGGAAATTGTTGATGAATGGTTATAATGGTGGAAGTATTGTTTCAAACAATATCGAGACAGAGCTTATACAGCATACCAGTGCTGAGAGCCCACAAATTAAGATGGAGCTTTAGTGGTGTCATCCTATGTTGTGCCCTGTGCGGGTCTGCACTGCAATCTACACAGAAATGCACCAAGACTGGTGTTCCCTTGCTTCCAAAGTCCTAATTACTCCCTTCAGTCTCTTGCCGTATCCTAAACGTATAAATATTTAGGTAGATGAAACCTGTCGACAGGCTTTTGTGCAGCTAGCTACATACAAATCAAAGAACCCTAGAATCCTGATTGTTGTGATGTAGTGTTGTTACTCATAACCGAAGTTTGAATTTCTTTCTTGCATATCTCGGTGTTGCCTTGCGAAAATGCAGCAAATTGTGATTTATCTCCTCATAACTTGAATGAGAACTGCCTTGTCCATCCTCGAACATGATACTAAATAATATATTATGACTTGCATTCATATTTAACTTATCGACCTAAACTTGACTCGGTAGGTTGATTCTTGATCCAGTTAACCAAAGCAAACCCAGATGACTTAAGTAGCCCAAGATGCCATCTTGGAATCAGAGGCCTGAGCACACGTCAATCTTCAAGGCGTTTCAATGGTGTGTAAATAATAACTTTTAGTCCAAAGAAAAAGAAAAGGCAGACTGTTACCAGCCCAAAGTTCTATTTTAGTCTCCTGGGCCAAACTTTACATTGTTTTCAAAAATATAATTGATGTATTCCTAAATTCAAAAACTTCACTTCAATATTTTTTAATTAACGTGTAATATCTTCTTTTTAAAGATTTTATCTTAAAGGTATCTTAAACTTCGAGGTTTCATTTTTTTTTTTTTTTTAACGTTCAAGGAATCTTTGCATTTTATTGCCTTCCAATAGTTTACGGACATCAATGGTTTTTCTTCTTCTTTTTTCCCACATTTTATTTGATTGATTTGAACCTCGAAGTTTCTCGAATCTGATGTTTCATCCACTACAAGGATGTTTTTTTTGACATGTAACGAAATCGAAGCCTCCACTTTCTTCCTAAAAAGAGCACCCCATTAATTATTATTATTATTATTATTATTTATGCAAGTGCAAGTAAAGTAACCAGAAGTTACATAGAACATAAATTTGTCGACAACATAGTCCCAAAAAAGATTGAAACCCAACAATAACAAATTATGTGTCTTGATAACGTTATAGATGGATGACATCGACTAAGGTAAATATGACTCCAATAATGTTTTAAAAGCTCATGGTTTGTGAAATTATTATTAGAATATTATTTGATTATGTAGTTAAAGATATAACTTTTGTATACTAATTAGTTTCATTTGTATATCTTTTTCGATCCAATGTGTAATATCTATATATATTAGATAGCGGATTCATGAGAGTTGTATTTTTCACAATTTAATCTTAGATTTGTGAAATTAATTTTGCTAATGTTGTTTACAAGGATATCATATGGATTCGTAAATTGCTTGCTAAATGTTAATACTTGGAGATTCTCATTTTTCTAATTTAAACACAAGAAATACATAGGGTTTTCTTTTTATTATTAATTATTAGGGATTGGTAATTTAAATTTATGCATTATAGCCATAGATTTGAAGGCTTATTTTTCCTAATAATGCTGTTAGGTAAGGTTTTAAGATATGATTTATATTATTATCTAATATACCCCCTCAAATAAAAGCTCTTTGGGCTTGAAACTTGCATAAATCCATATTATCTTTTGCTTAATTTTTTATCAAATAAATAAAAATAATGAAATTCGAACTCGTGACCGCTTAGTCATCAAGGTTTTTGATACTATGTCAAAAAATCATCTCAACATAAAAGCTTAAATTGTTAGGTAAAGCTTTAAGATATGATTTATATTATTCTCTATAAAAAAATAAATGAAAAATAATATATTTAAACAAAATCACTTACAAAAACTAAGTGAACAAGAGATTACTTGTGATGACAACATATGCACTCACTACGTCTGTGAAGGGTAGCATCACAATAATTAAATAATCTATCAAAGGCTTCCAACCACGTACATCCACCAATTATTAAGTGACCATCTTTTATTTTGAAATTATTGACTTTTGAAATTTTTGTAAGAGTGTGGTAGACATGCAGCTAAGTGCTTCACTGCTAACCACCTTCAAAAATAAATAATAATAATAATAATATCATAAAAGAACCAAAACTGATGTGTTACAGGCTAATTAATACAAATAAACCTGTTACCAAATCTATATGATCATTTCATAGACCAAAGAAATCCAAAACCAGATGGCAATTGGATAATGTTTTGGAACAAAAGAAAGAGTGAAAATAATTGAAACAAAAAGAAAATATCTTTATGTTTTATTTATTTTTATTTTTGAGAAAACAGAAAATTATTTAACTTCTTATTTCCAACTTTCCAATCAAATACATTATTATTTTTTTTGGACTAGTTTATAATATTATAAATGTTTTGTTAAACGGAGCAAATGATCGATCTATGCACCCTCCATAACACATTGTCTCCCTTCCATGGCCCCGAAGTCACTGGCACACACTACCTTTTTACACACTCCAAGAACAATGTCGAAAGCATATTAATTTGTTGCAGAAGATAGGTTTCTAAAAAAACAACAGACATGCCATTTCTATGAGGAAAGGAAATAGAATATGAAACCTTTTTCGAAAAAATCAATCATCAGAAACCTTTCATCATCATGAGAGAAAGTGATGCATATAAAAAACAGGAAAGATGGTGTTTCAAAATGGCTACTGTATCTGGTGCCCTAGTTGGGTTTTGTTGAAATTAAGACGGAAAACCTAGTTCCTATCCTTATCCCCCACCTTTTGGACCCATGAGCAATGGACACCTCCTAGCTCCACTCAAGGAGATCCTCGTCTATGCCTTTGCGAGTTTAGAGACTTCGAGCTGGGCCTTAATATTTTAAAGCACTTTTACCTCAGAATATGCATAGAAGCAAAACCATTTGAACCTTTTCTTTCTCAAGAAGTTGCAACCCTTGCTTCTAGATCGGCTGATCAGGTCTTTATGTTTACTTTTTAATGTTTATTAGTTGGAGTTTCTCAAGAATTATTAGAGATTTATTTAGCCATTAACTTTAAAATCTTATAAGATTAGTTAAAATACATGTAAGTTAATTCAATTACTCAAAATAAAAAAATGCAATCAACATGAGTACAATTAAATCGCTAAAAAAGAGCTAGTGATAGAAAAATTCAATCGCGTCAGCACAAGGAGTTGCTTAGGTCATTCTATTGAGAGAGTATAATGAAATTACAAGGAATTAGCTTTCACAACATTATCTTTCATAACTCCATACTTATTTTTGTTGTCGCAATCTAATGTAATAGCAAACATGCATGCCCTCAACAAATACGTTGGAGTAGGAGTAATTGTTACATCAACTTGACCATATGTTTTGGCCTGGTTAAGTTATTTGAATCTTATTAAAATTTCGATAAATTGTTTCAATTTTTATTTGAGATCGGTGCTAGTAAGTTTTTTTTTTTTTTTTTTAATCAAAGAGATGTTTGAAGTCAGTATTAATTGAGAAAAGGAAATGTACTTGAATTTAATGTAGGATTATTAATAAAATTGTAACTAATTGATCCTAGATTTAAAATAAACTATAATACAATAATATATACAATCACTATTATATAAACCCAAACACTCAACAAATATTATGAAACTAAATCTATTTAACAAGCCTTAAAAAACAAATTGCAAATACTTAAAAAGACATCCCTTCTTGTCTACTGAAAATCCTCTCTGCAACATCTATAGAAGTGCGAGATGGATAGTCACAAAAGGTAGAAAAATATTGAATAAACTCTACCTTTCGAACTTTTCAGCACCATGGAAGATGAACTGATGACAAAAGCATTGCGAATACAATGAGGTGTGGAGTTACATAACAAAATCTATGAAAGGATATATCATGTTAAATCCTTCAGACTTTGAACAAGAAGGACGAAAGAGCACTCATTGGAGCATTGATTCGCATGGTTCATCATGAAAAACAAAAACATTGCTAGGTACCTCAACATGCTCAATACTCAGGAGGGTCCCGAAGTCCACTAAAATGCCACAAAAGAGGAGGTGAGCATGGGGAGACACCGGCCTGTGATCCGGCAACCGCCCCAGTATCACCTTACCTTTGTCATATATTATAGAATGCTTCATTTCATGTATGGGACGTGGTGCCCTTATCAACTGCCACATTCCTCATCTCAGGAGGAAAAAGAGGTGGCTGACAAATCATGCATGCCTTACCATACCCAAATTATTTTCCAACTCCTTTATCCACCAGCATGCAATGTCTCATAGTTATGATTAGATGAGTGACTCGCGTTGCGTTGCGGGTCAAGTACTTAAATTTTTCTTGAACGTGAAAAACATATTCAAATGTTGATAATGTTTTTTATCATGGTAAGAGAAAAAAATACAACTCATATAATAATATTTGACTAAACAAAATTTAAAGATGATATTTTTTTTAATATTAAAATAATAATATATTGGATTGATCTGAGACAACTTGGGTTAATGTATCAAATTCATGACCTGGGTTATAAGACTATAATAACTCTATATAAAGTAAATCAAAATAAATTGTGAAGCATAATTCTCAATCAACCCAATATTGAAGAATGAAACTAAAAAAAAAATCAATTAAAAAAAATACCTAAAAAAATAATTTGAGTTAATATGTCAAACTTGCAACTCGGGTCATAAAACCGAGATAACTCCATGAAAAGTAAATCAAAACAAATTATGAATTTCAATCCCCAATCAATCCAATATTGAATAATGAGATTAAAAAGAAGATTAATTAAAAAAAAGCATAAAAAAACAACTTGAGTCAATCTACCAAACTCATGACTAGGGTCATCAGATAGAGATAACCTTATAAAAAAATGATCTAATTTAACCCCTGTCAAATCCATGACTTTGGTTTTGAGACTAAAATAATCTCATAGAAAGAAAGTTAAAATAAATTATAAATCTCGATTTTCAATTGCCCCTGTCGGACCTAATGTTAAACAATGAAATTTGTAAAAATCTTAATTAAGAAAATGACAAAAAAAAAAAAAAAAACCTTAAGTCAAGTTAACCTGAGTTAACCATTAAGCATTATTCTAGGGTCATAAGACCAGGATAATCTAATGAAAAAAATAAAAAAATTATAAAATCTAATTCCCAATCAAACACAATATTAATTGATGAAATTAGAAAAAAAAAAAAAAAAAAAAACAACCTAATTTAACCAGGGTTAAAATGTAAAAACCTATGACCTTGATCGTGAGACCAATATATTCTCATAAAAAGAAAATGAAAATAGATTATGAAGCTTAAGTTCCAGCTGGCCCAATATTGAATGATAAACTTAAAAATAAAATCAATTAAATAAAAAACACAAAAAACAATCGGAGTGAGCTCGGGTTAATCTATTAAGTATTATTCTCGAGTCATGAAACCAAGATAACATAATAAAAAGCAAACAAAATAAATCATGAAGTTTAATTCTCAATTAAATTAATATTAAATGATGAAATTAAAAGAAAAATAATTAAGAAAAAAAAAATCTGAGTCAACCAGGTTAACCTGTTAAACCAAGTTAACCTGTTAAACATGGGGTTCATGTCATGAGAGAGATAACTAAATAAAAATATATATATAATATTAAAGGATGAAATTAAACAAAAAAAAACAATTATTGAAAAAAAAATCAAAGAAAAAAAAAAAGAGCAAAGCAAAGCACTTTCTTCCAATAAATAGTGCTTTGTAAGGAGATGTACACTAAAACCACATCTTACTTTAGTTTATAGTTGAAGAACAATCATACCAAACCAAAAGAGGCCTTATCTTCTAATTATTTTATATAATTTTTTTTTTGGGTTTCCAAACCCATTCACTTTTCAAACATTCTTTATTATTAACAAATATTAAGTCTTATTGCAAACATGCTAGAGCAACACACATTGTTTATCATCTCATAAATTATTGTGGATTGTAATATTTAAATTTTTAAAATTTATCAATTTGGTTCTTAATTTGTTTTCCCACAATTAAGCCTTTTATAATCCAAATTAGCACCCAATTCCATATTTTTTTTTTTTTTGAAATGAAGGGTTGGATTGAAAGTAAGAGGACCAAAATGAAAATGGCAAATAAAATTGGTGGTGACTTCAAACTTCATACCAAAAAAATTATTTTCATCCATCATTTTCTTTTTATTTATAAGTGATCGGTCTTTTTAGTTATTAAAAAATTAATTTTGGAACCAAAGCTAGTTTCTCTTATTTTTTTAGAGTTTTTTTTTTTTTTTGTTAGAGGAGAGAGAGAGAGAGGATGTCAAAATTTAGCATAGAAAGAGAAAATGATCGTTGATGATGATTCCAAACACCAAAAAAGTTGAAATAGGTATCAATAAGTTCCATTTAATAAGGGTAGTTTTACCTAGATGCTTTATTTCCTTCTCCTTGCCTGAGAAGATAGTTCTGATCATGGGAATGTTTTTGGGTTAGGGTTGCTTTTTGTTTTTTATGCCATTGATAGGTTTATTAAGGTGTTTTGGGTAAAAAAACAGAGTTGAAGATGAGTTCTTTTTTAAAAAAAAATATAAAGGCCCTTCTTAGTGACCTCTAGCATCATCCACCTCTTTAAGAAATTAAAAAAAATATAAAGACGGGCTCGGGCGTGTGGGCTTGGCTTCTTTTAGGGTTTTTTGGGTTAAAAAATAGATTAAAAAAATCATTGAACCAAATTGAGTTGATGAGTTGGGTTATAGGTTTAACGAGTTAGTTCGCACCAAGTAGACAATTATTTGTTGTTTTTGTCCTTTAATGTTTTTTTTTTAAATACAATTTTATCCTTTATTATCAATGATGTATTTTTACTATCTTGGCACCATGTGTCTATCATGGTTTTTGTACTTCTAAAATAAATATTTGACATAGAAACATTATTATGTAATTTATTGTCATATAATTAGATAAAAAATTATATTTGAGATAAAAAAAATTATACTTTTTTGTTTTGAAGTAATGAAGATAAAGTATACATATTCCTTTATACTTTTTTGTTTTGAAAAGATAGAATTTTTTTAAAAAAAGTATGTCTAGAACATATTTATTTCTATCATTCCAACCAAATATATTTTTATCATTTTTATTTTACAATAAAAAACTAAATGTAACTTTACAGATACATTAAAGAGTTTTGTGTCCTAAGCTCTCTTTTTTACCCGGAGAAATCTAAAGCTTGGTGGGATCTAATTGAGCACCATATATTAGGCTCTTTTTTTTTAATGTAAAAAGGAGCTTACAAACTGAAGTAAAGTGTCTCGCAGGATGCTTTACCTGGGCTCGTTAATTTGAATGCATGTATTTTTCATGACATAATTGATATTAAAATAATGGTGATGATTTAAAATATTTTTTTATTTAAAAATATATTAAAATAATTTTTTTATAGTTTAATTTTTATATATATTAATATATCAAAATAATCTAAAATTATATATAAAAAATTTTTAGCAAAAAAACAAATTTCTAAAATTTAAAGAAACCGCGTTCCTAAACATCAAGTAGTCTAAATCAAATTAAATTATGTACATCTCCCACCTAATCATTGGTGGTAATAATGCCGACACACGCATTGATAATTTATGTGTAAACTCTATTTGTGGTGCGATGGAGCTCTACAGAAGCCCAGATGAAACCCCACATCATGTGATATTGTTTAAGCAGAAGCTAGTGGGAGATGTCATTTAAGAAGATTTTAAGAACAGTTTATTAAGACATCATTATCAAAAAAGAAAAGAGAAAAAAGAAAAGTAAAGATCAGATTATATATATATATATATATATATATATATACTAAGTCCAGACAAAAATAATAAGAGAAATCTTAATTGAGTAAATGAAAATAGAATGAAGTCACGTTTTTTTAAAAAAAAAAAAATTAAGGCTTTTGTGTAATAATATTTTCCAATATAATTCTGTTTTTTATGTTGTTTTTATACACGTTAATAATTTAAACAAATTAATAATTAAACTTTCGGTGTGTTTTGATATCTACTTGAAAATTAAGATGTTCAGAAGAGTTCAAATTAAATTATCAAGAACTAACTGATCCAATTGGAAAATCCCAATGCTCATCTAGAACCAAAAGGGAAAAGATATTTATTGAGTCAATGAAAATATAATAAAAACCACATTTTTCTTATTTAGTAGTACAAATTTGACCTAAAATTGTGCCGCGAGAAAAGTATTAACATCAATTGGAACCAAGTCTTACACGTGAAAATTCACCATGTTTATGTAAGAGGCTGTGATTTTCTTTTGGCTAAGAATACTCAATTCTCAAACTAAATTAAAAAAAAAAATTAAGAATTTTCTAAGGGTGAAATGTATCTATATGCTTTGATTAAACTAAAGAAATGAATTTAATTACAAATTTTGTGAACAGGCTTATAAATGTGACCGTGAGGTAGAAAGCGTGTGTTTAGATGAGAAATAGCTTATATTTTTTTTAATAAAAAACATATTATTTTAGTTTTTAAAGATATAATTTCTATCTAAAAAATATTGTATCTAAAAAAAAAAACCACCACATCTTCATCTTCAAGTTAAACGATAAGGATTTTGCGCTAGAGATTTTGTGATGGTGACAAGATGGTCAGCAAGAAATCAATCATTGCGGCCTAGTGGAGTAAATATCAAGTTTCTTTGACTTCTAAGGACTGAAATGGAGAGTGGTAATTGATAATGGGACTTGATTGACTTCGTCAAAATGGATTTTGTACGCTGCATCGCACTCCTATCATTCTCTCCGCGTTCTCCTACGCGTGTGCTGACTATTGGCATATATAAAAAAGGTACTCATCTCATTGGGACCCACTTCTGCACTTCAATTGTTACAGTCAGCCAATCAATTCTTTTTTTCTTTTTCTTTTTCTTTTTTGTCACGGGTACGAGGATGGCCAAATCACCCGACTCGTTGGATATCATCACAATCCATACGGGTCTTGACTAGTGGTGTTCATGTGTATGATGAGGTTGGATTTAATTTTATAATTATATTTAATTTAATTTTTGATATTTTATAAATTTTAAACTCAGTTCATTTAGTTTTTTTTATTCAAGAGGTTTGAATATGTTTGGTTAGAATAATTTTTTTATAAATATTATAAATATCGACTCGATATACAATAAATTATAAAAAAGAATGTATTTAACATGTTTTAGATTTAATTAATATAATCTATCATTTTCTTTTATTTATAATACACATCAATTATTTAATAACTTTATTGATGCCAACAAATTTGGATTGATGTTAAGTAGATATATAATGAAGTTCCTTTTTGATATAAATATTTGAAATATAATGAGAAAATATATGACTAATATGATTGCATAAAAATTAAGGCATTAGTTTATCTTAATAGAAAAACAAATTTAGTGATTTCCAGAGAAAAAAATTAATATCATATCTTTCTAGACTAAATGACGTAGCTTAAAGAAAGATGCCAAATATTCAACAAAAAAAAATTATCAATCCTCCTAGAAGAAGACTTCTTGTTCATGCATGATTAATTTTCTTTGTAATTATTTTTCAAACAACAAATCATTTAGTAAAAAAGAAGATGAACTGGGCCTACTAGAAAACAATCCCCTCCAACACTTTACCTCCCATCAGCAAAAAAACAAAAACAGAGAAAGAAAAAGAAAAGAAGGCTAGCATGTTCTTAATTTTATGTAATAACAAAAATGCTACCACTATAAGATATGATATGTTTACCCGATTCACAAGTTTGATAAATTTACCCACTAATATAATATGTTTTTTTTTATCTTTTAATTGTTTTAATTCATTTATTTTTTTTATTTCATTATTTATTATTAAATTGGTTAGGAAAATGAAATGCATTATTGATTTTTGTTTGCCTTCTAGGGATAACTGTCTCAAATAAATGTCTACTTTTATATTGATATTTAATTTTATGATGATCCATTTTTTATCATATAATTAAATAAAAAAAATTATTAAATCTAATAAAGTCCATGTCCCAGGTTCCTGGAGGAGGTTGATCCAATCTAATCATCATCTTAATATTTTTTAAAAACTAAATAATGTTTTTATCAATCATCAAGAGACTTATAAAATCGATCAATTTAAATCAAGTTAACTCTTGTCACATAATTCTAGTAACTAAATCATTCTAAAAGATCACTAAAGATATCCTTTGAACCTTGTATACATACAGCGATCTAATATCAATAACTATTTTTAAACTCAAATCAAACAAAAAAATTGAGGTTTCTTAGGTTTGATATCTTGAAATTTTTAAGTATTAAAACATCCAAACTTTATGATAATTAGTATTTGTGTGTTTGATATTGTGATGCAAATTTTTTTTCAAAGATATTTTTTAATTGAAAATAGATGAAAATAATATTTTTTTTCAAATTTATTTTACATAAAATATTTAATTTAATACATTTGCAAACAAAACTAGTTTGAAAAATACTTTAAAAAATAGATCGGAACTGAAAAAGAAAGGCACCTTAAATAATAAAACTTTTTAGATCATTGTGATCTTTTGTTGTTAGAAGTGACCAAAACCTAATAAAATAAAAGAAATTCATATTTAAAATGTCTTTTAAAGTTTTTTTTACTTGAAAATGTATTGAAATAATATATTTTTTTTAAAAAAATATTTTATATATTTGTACATCAACAAAATAATTCAAAATATTAAAAAATTAATTTTTAAAAAAATCATTATTTATTTTTTGTTAAAGTACAACCCCATACAGACAGGGACAGAAGTAGGGGGACAAGCAGAGGCCCTGGCCCCCAAGACATTTTAATTTTTTTTCATTACTCACAGGTGAAGGTGGGCCGTATTACAGTGACTTTAATTTTAATTTTTAATTCACTTTTCCCTTCATATACGTGGAAAGAAAAATATATAGAGAAATTATTTTGTAAAATAAAAAATAAAGCCATAAAACCACCAATTTATCTTAATATAAGTCTTATGGTTGATTAAATAGAGAAATAAAAATACAAATCATGAGCAAAATTTTTTTACAAAAAGATTGAAGTAGAGCCATCAATTAATATATTTTTTATCAAATAAAATAAAATAATTTAAATTTAAAATCTATTTTTGTTTTGTTTTGATATATTTATTAATAATTTGATGATATTTTTTTATATATAATTCTATCATTTTTGCTCCTTTTTTTTTTCTCATATCTGCTAGTTCTACCAATTGTTTTTTGAATTCTTGTTATAATGATTTTTTTCTTTAATTAATTAGATATATTTTATTGGTTTGTTTTAATTATGCTTGGATTTTTTCTTATGTTTTGTTTTTAACAGAGCCACCAAAATTATCAATTTTTTTTTACGAAATATATTTTGATTTTAGGTTGAACCATGAACAAAATAAGAAGAATTGATTTTTTTTTAAAAAAAAAATATTGATGACTCACAACCTGGTAAACCAATTCTAATGTGTAATGTTGAAGTTATGGTTAAGCAGTCCCAATATGCTTAAGTTTACAAAGAACCTACGTTGATTAGTGAGTAACCTCTTACCAGAATCGACATTGTTCATTTAATTAAATATCTAAATAATCGTTCTTAAATTTGAGAATACTCGGTTAATCAACAAGATGAAATTCTAAGGGCATACATTAATTTAGGGCCATATCAACTTTTAATGTTTGAATATTCAGAAAAACAAATATTATATCTTATTATATTAATTTTGACCTCCTCTAATAAATAATTATAGCTCCGTCCCTGCATATAGATAATTAGTTTATAAATTAAAAGAAAGAGAGGTCAGTTAAATCAACGGAGAGCACAAGAAGCACTGTACATATTGGCCAGAATTTTTTTGAAAACTAAGACAATTTCAAAAGAGTTAATAGAAAAAAATACAACTTTGAAAAAAGATTTTGAAAAAATAATATAGTTGGTAGAGAACCATACACTCTCGAGGAAATCAAACACACCTTCATACGCACACGAATATTGCCCATTAAATAAGAAATGGCGGACCAATTTGATCCTATGAAATGACTGATTTGACTTGTCATTGTCTCTTTCGCAAGTGGAAATGTGGCAACTTCTGGGATTTCTGTCTTTAAGGTTGTAGATTTCAGACATGGAGAACGATGAGCATGCATAAGGCTACATTTGTCTCTATTGAAACGTACTAATCCAATCTAAATGAAATGCAACCCTGATTTGCCAATTAACTGTGACACATAGGCCACCATCCTTAAAATGATTGGCTGTTGAAACCTATAGTCAACAATTAAATGTACGAGAATCTTTTAAATAAAAAGAAGAAAGAAAAGAGCACATTGAATCATTAAATTAAATAAAACTAAATCTCCTTTGATTTCACCGTGCACGGCAACACAATCTAATGGGGATTGTAATAGTTCAGTATAGTGATTTTTTTTATTTGATTTTTTTATTAAACTTTTTTGAAACTTTTTAATTATTTTATATTAAATTGATTTAAAATTTAGCTTTGTGATTTGTTTTAATTGACTAGATATGAGAATTTTGTGGTGTTGAGAAAGAAAATTTTATTGATTTAAATTAATTAAGATTTTAGGGATGGAATTTGAAAATAAAACAAATGTCCAACCCTTTTTTTATTATTTTTTTTTAATTTGATTATTTCATGTTGAGTTTATTAAAAATTGAACTTAATGGTTTGTTCTGGTGACTTAAAATGAAGATCTCGAATAGCAAAAAAAAATTCCAACAATTAGTTAATGATTATTTTGATAAAATAAAATTTATTTTTATTGATTTAAAGCAATTAAAGTTTTAGGGATTGAATTTAAAACTAAACCAAATCCCTATTTTTATGTTAGAGCAATAAGTCATGATGATTTAACAAAGTCAAGAGAAACAAGAATTCAACAAAGTTAGAGCAACAAGCCATGATGATTCAACAAAGTCAAGAGAAACAAGAATTGGACAGGATTGAGAAAGAAGAACAAATTATGAAAATGAATATTTCTAATTTGGATCCAATTTCTGCAGCGTATTTTCAAAATAGAAAGTTAGAAATTATGCAAAAGAGGGGTTTTGATTTTTAATTAACTTTGATTGATTTATTGTTATGTAATGTATTTTTAATTAAATATGTAGAAAATTCTTGGTTATTTTAAATACATTATTATGAAATTGATATCAATTTATAATACTTTTTTAAAGTTCCTCTAACACTTAACAATAACAAGTAGGATTAATTAACTTGAAAGATAACACACATAATGAAAAAAAAACATAAAAAAACTTGAAAATTATGATAACATAAGAAGTTAATTATAATTAAAATTAATTTAACATGAAATATATTAAAATATAAATGAATTTTTTAAATAGCTTTTTACCATTGGAATGCACATAATCCAAAAGGCTATATTTATACTATTCAAAAAGCCATTTTTTTTATTTAGCTCTTCAATATGACATTTCTCATTGGAGATGCTCTTTTGTGATAATACAAGATGGAAAAAATATTAAAAAATAATGAAAACACAACACAGCAGATTGACACGATCAATTGTAGATTGGAATGGTTACCTGCAGGGTTTTCTTTTCTTTTTTTTTTACCTGTTTTTTTTATCACTTAACTTTTTTTTTTTTTTGAGTCCTTCAAACTTTATATTGAGTTGATTTGATTTGAAACCGAAAGAAGTACCCGTGCCTCGTTTTTTTTTCTGTGAAGTATGCAACACAAGTTATAATCATCTCATGGGTTGAAAAAGCTTGATAAAAAGGGTCGAAAATGCTTTTGAGTTCTTCTTTCTTCTTCTTCTTCTTCTTCTTTATAATTATTAACTTGACTACAAAAGATCGATCACCAGGTTTCTAATCTTTACTTCCATGTTTTTCCGATCTAGGCAGCTCTCTGCCTTTGAATCATTCAACCATATATATGTGAGAATATTGCAAGTATGAAGAAGACTTTGCATGCAATTGATCACGAACATTAATGATCAATTTGCTGCATTTCCCTAGTTTTGGACTAGTTCAAAATAGATATTAGATGGTTTTGGGAAAAGAGAGATCAGACTTGTTTGCAAATTAATGCAATTAATTCTTGAAGAGATTTAAAACTGTATTCGGGCTTGACAAACGAGGATGTTAAGCAACATTCAACATGCATATACAAAAGTCGAAGATGAAAACAGTGAATTAGGATAGACAATTATCATCAACTCTAACCAATAAAAATATTTAATTAAAATTCAATATTTGCATCTGAAATTTTTTTTTATTAACCTAGATATTCGGATCAGCTTGCGCGCACCTAAACTAATCCTACGAGTCCTGAATTTAACAATTATTTAAGTTTCCAGTGGCTATAAGAAGACTTAAGCTTATGATCATTGAAGAGGAAACTAAGACCTAATTAGTTGAGCTATCCCTCAACATTATAATTATTGAAAATTAATATTTAGAATAAATGTGGAAATAAAGTGTATTATATGTATCTTTCTTTTATAAATAATTGAAATAAATACAAAAATAATTAATTAAACACAATAAAACAACTCAATTTTCCGCTTTAAAATATAACCTTTTATAATCATGAATCTCATCAATATAATTTTAATTGTTTCCACTCATCAAGCCTCGAAAAACATTCCGTCATTAATTTATTTTTTTTATTAATTGAATTGTTTTTTTTTTCTAATTAACATTGCACATAATTAAGCTTTCACTTCATTATATAATTTATCAAGTGTTTAATATAATTAATTTTAGCTACTCAAGAATTAAAGGATGTTTTTTTTTTGTTCCCACACTAGGTTTATAAAACCTTCGAGTTATCTTTACTTTATGAACTTAACATTCCCTTTTGTTACCTTTCAAGTAGATTACGCGTTCTGAGCTTTATTTTAATCAGGAATAATAATAATAATAAATGACTAAAGCAACTAAAAAAATAAAACATATCTCAAATAAATAGAATAATTCTATGCGTAACTGGAATTAACATAGTTTTAAGAAGCTCCCTTATGCATGATATTGATACAATTGTAGTATCTTATTGGATATATTTTTAATTTTGTCACCTCTCAAGCTTGGAGAAGGAAATTGAGCGATTGTATAGTTCTTACATAAAAAGAATTATTTATTAAACATAATTCTACAAACTAGTTTTTATATTTTATTCAAAAACATCAACACTCATGAGAATTTGAGACACAATATATCACAATATTTTTTTATATTGATGTGGGTGTATGCAGGGGCGGAACAGGATAAAAAAATTAGGAAGGGCCAAGTTATAAATTAAAGGGGCTAAGAAAACATTTCACTTATTTTTATTAAAATTACAAATATTTACAAGGGAGGGGCATTTCTTTGCAGGAGCCAGGGCCCCTGCCAGCCCCCCCTCCCTCTGTCATTGGGTGTATGAAACAATTTGCGTGTATCTCTACTAATCTCACGAATCCTAAAGTTAACAATCATGTATGTTTTTAGTGACCCTAAAATTTATGGGACTCGAAATAATAATTTTTAAAAAATAAATTTAAAACCTGATTAATTAAGCTATGTATCTAAATAATGCATTACAGTTTTACAACTTCTCCTTATAGTGGGCATGGAAGTTGTGTCCAGGCAGGAACATGAAACATCAAACAGAGATATTATACAGTGTGTGTGTGTGTGAATATAGACTTTCATCAAGCTGAAAGATTCACTAGGAAAACTGTTGGTCTAATAAAAGGGACGTCATTGTAACACGGTTTCACATCATGTAAGGGATTTGAAGTCAAAGTTGTGATCCCATTTCCACTGACTTTTATTTGAATGGTTTTGAGCTATATCTGAGCAACTTTATTTAAAATATATTTTGAGGATTTGATTGGATAATATTTGCTGATGAAGATTGGTCTAACCGCGTTTTCATTGTCATTTTCACATGGAAAGTTGCTTTTTTTTTTTTCTTTTTTGTTTTGTCTGTGATGATCAAGTCATCCAATGACTGTGACGTGTAGCTATTTGACTAACAAATAATTTATCTTGATTAATTCATGTCTATGAAAAATGTACTCGATCTTAGTAGTATATTATATTATCGTCCAAGGAAAATCAATGTCACGTGTGTGTGAGAAAATCAAAAGAAGAAAAATACTTCATTCAACTATTTCATTTTTTCAAAAACAAATATAAAAAACTTATTTAATTTGAGTTTTATGAAATAAAAATGGGTATGATCTCCTAACTAATTTAAACACAATCGATGGAGGATCTTAATTATCTCAAGGAAATCTAGTTGCAATATTTTAACTTATTGCACTAATGAATCAGAAAGATAGGTTTTTAAAGGTAAGTTTTAGATAAATGGACCAGCTGATACAGGAATATTTCAATATATTATCAAAATATCATTTTGAAAAATATTGCAAATTATATATTGTCTTCCCGAAAAAGAAATTAAATTTTTTTTTTTGATTTTTTTAGCCGATAAAATCATGGACTTCAACGTTTTTTGTTCTCACCTCTATTCCTCCTTGCACAATAATTTTAGATCTAGAACTCTTTCTATTAGATTTAATGTTTTTATTTATGTTTGGTCGATTTATTTAATACTTTTTTAATTTAAGGGTGTTTTTATACTTTTATAAAGGTGTATTGTAGTGAAATTCTTATTTGGATTTATACAGATAAAAACCGAGTGTGTTAATTGTCCATCAACTTTGTTTCTCCATAAATTTTTCAACGTGTTTTTTTTTAGTATTTTCATTCTCTATAAATTAAGAGAATGTTGTTATATCTTAATTGAATTCAAATATAGATGTAAAAGGCTTGTTTATTTCAGTTTAATGAAAAAAAAAAATATTCATTCCTACGGTATAAAAAAGTCAATATGCAACATGTACTTTAATTTTGATCAATTACATCCAGAATTGCTTAATATGGTGAACGTTTATTCACTCTCAACAAGAAAACAATATATAAAAATATATATAAAAAATTGATATGAAGAAATTATATCAAGTAAAATAAATAGAGGATCAATATTATTAATTTATGAAGTCTAATTTTATTCCATGGACTTATGGGTCAAGCTAGTATCTAAGATATTTTATTAATCACCCGATTATAGCAATTTAATTCGGTTTTCCTTGATAAAGTGGTTTGTGGATCCAACTCGATACTTGTAAGAAAATCCATTCCTTTGAGAATTGAACCCTTCAGTGGAGGTTACATCAGTTTTTTTTTTTTTGATATATAGTTCTTGAGGTCTCTTTTTTTTTTTAAGGGGAAATGTACAAGTATCATTAAAAATATCTATGTTTTGTGAGGATAAGATATTTTTGATGTATCAAAATAAAATATCATTATTTTATTATGATAAAATATCTCTAATTCAATATCTCATTAGAGAGTTCAAGATTCTTTTGGAGTTTAAAAAAAATACAAACTCAACGCTGATGAGTCGAGTAGATTACTAGATTTATATTTGTCTAAACTTAACACTTAACTAAATTTATAAATAATAGATTTGAGAGCTTATCAGACCCAAAAACACATGGATTTGTGCTTGGCTAAGCAAGAGATAATGGATCACAACCTCCTCTATGATAATCCTTCTAT
Source organism: Populus alba (assembly GCF_005239225.2). Taxonomy (NCBI): domain Eukaryota; kingdom Viridiplantae; phylum Streptophyta; class Magnoliopsida; order Malpighiales; family Salicaceae; genus Populus; species Populus alba. Next base: position 18,219,072 of record NC_133300.1, on the reverse strand, counting down.
CACTAATTAAAAATGATTGGAAATAGGATTTTGATTCAATTTAAATTCTATAATGTAATCTTCTTCTTTAATTAGATTCATTTACTGCACATCTCTCTCCAGCCAAGAAAATTACCAAAATTCGGTAACTTTGCACATCAATGGATGAAAAAAGAAGATTATTTACTGCACATCTCCCAAGACGATGAACCAAATTTTCAATCTAATTAACGTTATCTTAAAATCAAGTTGCCTATTTTGTCCGGTCAAATGCAAAAAAAAAAAAAAAAAATAAAAATCATTGAATCTTCTATCTGTCTGACACAGCTGCTGTACTCTAGAGATGACCCACTGCAATAAAACAACTCTACGGTCATCTGACTGATATACGGACATAACTAGTTTCTTTGGACACAACACAGTGGATAATTCTGCTGAACATGCATATCACCGGTTAATTCTTTTTTTTTTCTTTTTTTTTTTTTAATATATACTAACCTTATTAAAGCTATTTATCAAACCGGCTGGTCAGCAGATTAAGACTTGGCAATACCAAGCTTGATTTTGAATTACATGCGTTGATTTATTCAAAGATAGATATCATTTATATCCAAATCAACCCGTGATCTAGATAATTTAATTAAAATTCAAGTGAAATTTATTTAATAAGTTTTTAATTTCTTATTCAAAACTATGTTGTTGTAATTTTTTTAAAAAAATCTAATAAATTCATGTTAAAAAATAATATAAATCATATCTTGGGATTCTACCTAATAGTCTAAGCTATTGAGTTAAATTGGTTCTTTAATATGATATCAGAGTCTTGATGATCAAGAGGTCACAGTTTGAATCTTACCACCTCCATTTATTTGATAAAAATCAAACACAAGATAATATGGATTTATGCAAGTTTCATCTCAAAGAGCTTTCACTTGAAGAGGTGTGTTAAAGAATAATATAAATCATATCTTAAAACCTCACTTAACAACTTAAATTATTGAGTTGAATTGGTTTCTTGGCAATTCAAATCAAATATTGGTTTATATATTAATTTATCCAACCATTGATCTAGACGATATGTTATATCTAAAGTTGAGCTACTTTTATCCGCTAATAATTTCCCTTTATAAATTTGAGAGACATTGTCAAGTTTCATTTCTTGAAATTGAATTTTTCTCATATCAAGTGCATTCTAAACAAGCTTTCGTATGCTGGCTGATGTATTGGGAAGAAATTTTCGTTCTACCATATATTTCTAGATTCGAATGTATGATGATAATGGTGAGAAATAAACACACTTATTGATTGATTCAATATATCTTCAAAATATTATTTGACATTTTATTTCATCTTCTATATATATTTCATGGAGTTTCGAAGATACATGTGTATAATTTGATTTATATACAATAATTGTTGTCGAATACTTCAACACATACGGTTGGACCATTGTCATTGTTGCTAGTACCATACGAGTTTAGCTTACACGACAAAGCAATCTTTAGAATCCTTGCCAAGTAAAGGCATATTATTATTTTTTAAGTGAAGGCAAGTAATATATACTGAGAGTAACACATATAATCACTTATAATTAAGACAATTAAATCACAGTTTAAACAGTCAATGGTATGTCACAGCATATTTATACGAACCTTTCCTCAGCATTGGTAGGAGAGTTGACATTCATAAAAAAAAAAAAATTATAATTGATTGGGAAGGCAAACTGATGAACGTAATGGTGGCAGATTTGCTTGGCCTTAATTAAGCAACATCAGCTAAGAAAAACTGAAGATAAAACCCTAATAGTTTGACAGATTCTTGTATTAGAGATTGATTTTAAAATTTGCGAGGAAAGTGAGACGTTTCTTCTTCGATCACGTCTGCTTAATTCCTTGACGAAATCTCCAAGTAGACAAGGCCTCCACAGGCTCATTCATATGCAAAATCTTGCCACCACCGCCTGCTTAATTCCTTGACGAAATCCACCACACCTTCCCCGTGAAAGCATGATATTTTAATGCCGGAAAATGATCTTATGCCGTCCGCACTTAAATGGTGTGTGTCAGTCACTTTGTCCGACGAAAAGGAAATAGTAAAACAAAACCTAGTCTAACACCATTTGAGAGAGTCATTTGGTGACACATTTGCATAAAATTGGCGAGGATGGTGAGAAGTAAGAGGAAACAGATGATTACAAAGAACTTAATGACAAATTAATAGGATTAAGTATAAAAAATGGACCAGCTCGTATGTTCGAGTGATCTAATCGCATTTCATTTAGTTAATGTTTCATGATATAAAAATATACACGTATTTTGTTAAAGAATTTTGAATAAAAGCATACAATAAACCGGGATAATTTTGAAATAATTTTTGTATTTTTTAAATAAAATATATTATCGTCACCAAATGCTCACTGAAATTCTTCCACTCGATTAATTAATTAGCATTGCTAACAGAGCATCTCAGCAATAGATAGATAAAGGGAAAAAAATTTCTTGAAGTTTTTTAATATTAATAAAGGCAAGATGAAGCCCACATAGCACACAAGGGGAAAAGGAGTGATAACCCAAAATATATCATTCACATACAAAAGTTCAATATTGATTTTGTAATTATTAATATTTTTGTACTAAAAGATTAAATAAAATAAATAAGCCTAAATCAAAGATGGGGTTTCCCTGGATTCTTGACTTATTTATTTTCTCTGTCGCAACTAATGATCAAACTACGAGCAAGCCCCACACGAATTATTATTTTTTTTTCTTTTCCAAATGATCACAAGAGCCCATTTATCCAAGAATCTTGATCCAAAATCATTCTCGAGCACTGATTGAGAGGAGGATCAAACATTGTTGTTTGCTTCCTGTCACCGACAACATCACTGATTAGCACATCCCAACTGTTCAGGTAATCACCCCACAAGCCAATGTCGACGTTATTAATAGGCCATTCAAAATCTGGCAGTAGCAAGTCTTCAAGGATATTGTTTGAATCATATGAAGAAGAAGAAGATGATGTCGATGTCGATGACGATGACGAAGAGGTTGGGATTGAGGTTGATGAAGGAGAAAGTCCACAAGGGACTAAGATTTCATGGGGTTCAATTAGTGGAACTTCATCTATGCAAAAACCATCCGTTTGCTCCATTGTGTCATATGCGCTTGCGGCCATGTTATTGATCTCTTCCTCTTGAGTTACTGTTGATTGTAATGATGTCTCAGGTTCCTTATTTTGGTCCAGTTCAGATACGATACTAGTGGAACAAGACTGTTGTACAGCTTGCTGCTCTATTTCTTGTATATTCTCCTGCACTTGAACTTCTTGCTGTGGTGGTGGTAACGGCGGTGTTTCAATGGTAGAGAGTGGCTTGTGAGTGAGAGGATCAATCCCCATTTTCCTTAACTTTTTCTTGATGTGAGTGTTCCAATGGTTCTTGATTTCATTATCAGTTCTGCCGGGTAGATGTGATGCAATCTTAGACCATCTGTTAAGCAGCAATAGGATAAGTTTCAGAATATATAAAATGATCAAAAGATTAATTTAAAAAGAAAAGGTAAAGAAAGGGGAGAAGTGGTGGCATGAAGTTTTATGATGAGGTTGTGTTAGGGACCACTACAAAGCATGGTGACTCCTTATGACCACCAAACACCAACTACAGACGAATGGTCCGAGCAGCAAGCACATAGCTTGCACAATAATTACATAAGAACATCATGCTTCTTGAAATGTTTTCCAGTTCTTATATATAAAAAGATTCGAGCAGTGCTTGTGGTTGACAATCTCCATTAACAGCTTGCAGAGTCTGAGAATTCATTAAATAATGCAAATGGAACCTAGCTAGTCCAACATTTTGACAGTTTTGCAGTCCAAAATAACAGCAGAAGTTGAATTTTAATCCTGGCTCATGGGATGCTACTAATTATTCTTGAGGTAAATGACGGGGAGGTCTTTCTAACTCGGAGTTGGCTCAAAGCTAGCTTTCATGGATAGTACTGAACAAAACTTTACCAAAAATTAAGGGTATTTAAGAAAGCCTGATGCGTAAGAATGGTCGAAGTTAGCTGTTGCAGGAGATTGTATCTGAAGAGTTAGTGAAGACTGAAAAGGATAGACAACCTGTTGCCAAGTTGAGCGTGGAGATCAATCACCATCTTCTCCTCGTATTCTGATAGAAGACCTCTCTTCAAATCTGGTCTGAGATAGTTTGTCCATCTCAGCCTGCAACTCTTCCCACACCTTAACAATCCTGCAATGACAGCAACCATGGCAGTGGTGAGTTAAAGAAGAATATTTATAAAGGTTCATTTTCATTTCTTCAAGGGTGAAAAAACCATCAAGATATCTATCTTTCTAAACTCAAGAAACCATAGCAGCCACTCTCCAAAGAAAAGAAGAGAGAGCAGCTAAAACTGGAAATATTTAGGCATATGAATGACGGGGAGAGACCTGCAAGCTTAGGAACAGCTCTCCAGCAACATTGACCATTAGCGAGGATGAAGTTTATGAGTTTCTTATCCTCATCGGACGTCCATGGCCCTTTCTTCAACCCAACTTTGTCACAACACGGTTGCCTTCCCATCTCTCACAAACAACTGATCGAAGACAGAGAAAGTAAGCTTGCAACGACAGACTCTTTCTCTTCAAAAGATACCCAAATAACAAGGCAAAATGTTTATGGGAACTACCTACTTATTTATAGAACAACTCAACCCCCCAATAGATTTTGGCAACATGGATTTTTCTTAGATGTTGGTTTTTTTAATTTAATTTAATTTAATATCTTGGGCCTCATTTTTCATTGGTAGGATGGTGTACACGTGTTAATGCTCAAGACAACGCGTAGCACACGTGCGATCGTCATGGTTAGATAGCTCTGCCTCATCAAACCTTTCTTTCCTTGTGTTTGAAGCATGAGTAAAACAAAAACTACCTACTTCACCCCCACTTTCACACCAAAGCTGTATAAACTTGTAGTCCTGCTTAAATAACAACCAAGTTGACTAGTTTATCTAGTTAGCTTGAGATTAATCATGTTAAAACTTGGTTTTAAATTTTTTATAATTTTTTTATTAAAATAATATATTTTTAATTATTTTTTAAAATGAAAAATTTGAATCCATCAGGGTTAATTTTTTTAACTCGGTAACCTAAGTTTTATCCTGATTACATACTTAGCTTTGTAAAAGTGTTTTCCCAAGTCCAAACCAGGTGTAAAGGTGAATGTAAATAATCAAATTAACAGTAATACCTTTGGTAAATATAGGGCGGCAATGGATTAGATTAGGATAAAATGTGTACTTCTTTCTAACCTAAATTAATAATAACTTTACTTGTTCATTTCTTTTGATCTAGTTGAGTTAGGCTTGATGGAAGACTTGTTCTACCGAACCAAAGTTACCAAACCTTTATAAATTCATTATTATAAATTAGATAAATTACTTTATAGAATTATATATATTAAACAAAAGATGAAACATAATATTAAATATACAACGTTACGCTAACCTCTCACCTGACCTTTTAATAAAACATGGACGGGGTATATATATCCATGAACTTTTGACACCAGTTAAAGTAAATAAATAATTAATACTTAATGAATCGGAATATATATGTACACACACAGAGAGAGACATATAATTATTAGTGTTGCTATTATTTATTATTTCAACGAAAGATTAAAGAGATTTTTTAAAAATTGAATAAAAAAAACTAAATCCCGTGTGCTGAGTATTGTGGATGGCATTGTGTATTTTTTTATAATTTATTTTGATTCCTTAAAATTTTATTTTAAACGAATTACTTCAAATTTCTTATTCAAGAATGGAATTGAAAGAATAGGGATTGGAATTAAAAAAGCTACAAACATGACCATAAATTTTGAAAAAAATATACTTTGGTCCTCAAATTTTAAATATAATGTATATTTATACTTGGTTTTTGGGTTGATTTTGATTTTTGGGGATGATTTTTTTTTTTAGATCATTGATAAATTTATTCATGGTTTCTAAGATATTTTATGTGTGTTTTAAAATTACTAGTTTATCAATTAAATAATAATTAATAAATTAATAAGTTTTCATAATCCCGAAAATATCAAATTTAATTATAAAGATATAACCTTTTTAGTTCTATATATATGCTGTAGACTCTCGTGCAAAGAGATGGGGAGGTACATCCTCTTTCGGGAGAAGATACCTCTTACTAGTAAATTAAAGAAAAATCAAACAAAATACAACCACATCTGGAAAAATGGTCCTCCACTACCACTACTCTTTGCTCTCACCAAATCCTGTATGCAGTCCAACTTGTACAGCCCTTCTTGGGAAAAACGAAATAAAACTACAACTCTTTAATTATTAATAGTCAAGCTGAATTAAAATTAAATGAGTTGATTATTCATTACATATGATCATAAACACGATTACACATGCATGGATGGATGTTGATTGATGTACAAAGTATAGGTTATAATATAGTGATTATCATCGGTCCAAGTCCACAATTTACTTGATTAATTATTACCTTTTGTTTCTTTTAAAGCAACGCAACCCAATTTATATAATTAAGCCTCAATATATATATATATGGGGAGTTAAAACTCCACAAATATATTTCAAATCCATTTCATGATTAAACAGGTCAACTACGATAAGATTGCATTCAAAGTCAGCTCCATGTTCAGTCAAGAGTTACAAATAAAATGTCGAATTGTTGAATTGTTGGCCTGACCATGCAATATTTATATTTTCAAATATTAGGGACATTAATTGTTAATTTTTATTTTCAGTCTAAGATGCGCACTGAGCTCCATCGTTTGTCTTTTATCCATTGTTTTCTCTCCCTCTCTCATTCTTCCTGGCTTTTTTTTTTTCTTTTTGGTTTTTTGTATCCTTCGGCCTATCCTTTTTGTGAAACAAGTTGATTGATTAGGGTTAAATGTCTACCATAACTTTATAAATTATAGCTGTCTAAGTTAGTCTAGTTGAATAATTATGGGCAAATTTAAAAATAAAAAAAAGTGAGGTGGCTAGTTTTTTATTATACCATTGATAATAATATGCTCCTAACCATTATACCTTGTGGATCGGAGGCCGGTAACAGTAGCTCAGATCTCCCTCCAAGAGAGATCTTGAGCCCTTTTAGTTTTATCCATGTCCAAGTTTTTGCTCATCGAATCCACGTAAAAGCTCTCATTTTTTAAATTATGTGCATTAAAAATAGCTATTATTCTATATAGATTTTAATTTGAACTAGAAAAGATAGTAATTCGGTCAGATTTCATTGACCCAACAAGATCTATGATTTGGGTAATTCGTATAAATTCAATATAAATATATATACAGATTCAATTCAAACGACACGTTAATCTGCAAAAATGTGGACTGTGATTGCATGCTCTCAATGGATTTGTCTATCAAGCTGGAATCTTTTTCCTTTCACATCCCAAAACCGCGTCTTTCAACCCCTTGGCTGCATGCATCTGCATCTTTATTGTAGCTCCCATGGCGTGGTGGGGTTGCTCACTCTGTCTCTCTCAACTCTCAAGACTCAATTTTTGCAACTTGCTGTGGACTTCGACAGCGAAGGACAGAAGAGTTTTTTGGCACATTCATAACTTTAAACTGTTTTCTCTGAGTCTTCGCTTGTTTTCTCAACTCAAACAGCTAATACCATCCCCTTTCCAAGTCTACTTAATTATCAACAATTTTGGCAAATATTGCTACTTCTAGAGAGAGAATAATGGCACCATGGGTCGAGGATGACTTGCCCTGGACTTTGAATCTTGATTAAATACTAGCATTACTCTTATTTTTTCTAGAATTGATGTCATTCTAACGTGTGCATGGCGAGAGATGATTGTGATTTTACTTTTTATTTCAAGCTTGGGAGCCATGGCTGCTGGGAACAATAAATCAAAACACAGGTGATGGAGGCTAATAATTATGATATAAAATATTGGTAAAGGGGAATTTTTTGTTGTTGTGTTCTTGAATAGTGTTTCGTGATAGAAGAGAGATACAAAAGGGACGTGAATATATTTGGTTTTGAAAAAAAATATAAAAATAAGTTTATTTATGAGATCATTTTTGTTTTTTTTTTTTTGAATTCCCATCCTTCAATATAAATAGTACAAAGAAAACATGTTTTTTTTATTTTAATTGTTTTATCTTTTCTATTCTAAAACGGCAACTAAACGTTAACTTAGTAATTATATATCTATGTATACTCCCACTAATTGAGGTTGTGGGCCTCTTGCTGAAGAATTATAGTGATTGTTATTAAACAAATAAAAAGTTTATTTTTTTAATTTTTATCCGGATATTCTCATAACATATTCTTCAATATAAAAAAAACATGATTTTTTTTTTTATTTTAACTGTTGTGTTCCGAAACAGCAACTAAACTTTAACTTAGTAATTCTATATCTATATATGCTCCCACTAATTGAGGTTGTGGGCCTCTTGCCGAAGAATTAGTGATTGTGATTAAACAAACAAAAAGCTTAATTAGTTATCCCTTATCAACAATCATTGAGCTAATTAAAAACACCATGGAAGGAAAGATTAAACCAATTAATGAGCGTAGCAATTAAGTAGTGAGAAATGCGATTCTTCCTCCCAAGCAAGAGTGCTCGGTGGGTGTTTAGCATCAATTTCACATGGTATTTTCAAAGTGCTGGAAGCATTTACATCAATTTTTGCAATGGAAGAATTTGTGCTGTGCTCCTGCCGTCATCACAACTTTTCCATCTTCCACCGGACTGTAATCGGGCCGGTGAAGTCATTAGAATTATCCGATGAAGGCTCGACTAGGCAGCCATTAGAAGTAAGGCTAAACGCAACAAGCCCACTAGCCAACTGAGGCTCAAAGACAACGGCTGGGCCTTGTGAAATGCTAATGATCTGTGCAAAGTCTCTAATGTCACCATCTCCCCAGCCCACTAGGTGTATACTCGTTTTCTTAATCTTTTTGTTCAAAACTTGAGGTAAGTATCCATGAAAATTTATTAAGTTGACGTATAAGCTGGCTGGAGGATATCACTTGTAGTTGAACAAAAAAATTCCATTTTTAAATATTTCTATTATACTTGAAGTAGTAATGATGTTATGAAAAGGTTAATTAAGATATTGTTTGGTGGTTTTTAATATGTTTTTAGAATCATTTTATCAAGATTTTTTTGTATAGGATTTTAAAACGATATTATATATAAAAATGATATTAAAAATTATGATTATGTTCAAATTGTATTATTTTTCAAGTATTCTTTTAACCTATATCACTTTTCCAAAACTTTTATGTTATTTTCTTTAAAAAAAATCTAACTAGCAATTGTTCATCATTGATGATGATGATGATGTTCAAGCTACCGAACGCAAGGTCCATCAAAGCACTAGCAATTGTTCATCATTTAGCTCCAGGAACTGGTTTGGCCGAGAGGGTAGAATCATGTAGAGCCTAAAAATCATACTTTATTTTGAATCTCCCATAAGATGATCAAAGTGAACCAATCATCAATTTCCAGCTGTCAACCCAAAACTGCTTCGATCCTATCTGGTATCTGCCTGTAGTTTTACAGTCCACTAGAGCCCTCTGGGGCCTGGCAATGGCAGAGTGCCATGGATAGAACTTGGAGGAAAGATGACAAGAGATCAACTCACTGGGGACCTGGTTCGAGTGAGTCCAAGACAATTAGACAAATTCATTTTATGTGGTTGATTCAAGAAATGTCGGGACGGTTTCGGATTGTGATTGGACTGCTTCCTAAATTTATTTGAAATTTCATTTTTAAGAATTGAATAAACATTTCATAAATGTCAAAATCATCCAAAAGAATCTATAATAACACTGGTTTAATGATTTTTACATGAAAAGTATTTTGAAAAAAATAATTTTAACCGGGAGTAACTCATAATGCCCAACAACCAATCACACGAATTAATAATTTTGAAAAAAAAACTGAATTTAACTTGGTATTTTAGTTTGGAGATCAAAACTACAAAATAAAAAACACAAGTGTTGGTATAAAATTAGAACATACGAAATTCAACTTGTAAACAGGATAAACTTCCAAAGCAGTGTGTTAGGGGGAAAAGAAAACTTCAATTGTTTCATTTGGGGAAACTAAAGGTTTTTTTTTTTCTCTCTTTTTTTTTCTTGCATTTAATCTTATGTTTTTCAGATGCATTAATATTTATCATGTTAGTTTATATGTCTATCTGTAAACATAAATTTGAATATTTAAAATTCAGTAAACATTGATAAAAATAAAATGATGTTTTCGATTAGATATTACAATTAAAAACAAGTATTATTGTATGAGTTTAAGTACATGAACCTACAATTAATCCATTTATTAAGTGATGATTGTACAGAAGTATCACGCATTTGACCTCTTGATCATTATAGATTTTTTGTGAACTTTATAGCTATAATAGTTCATACCAACAAGTTTTACAACTTTGATCATTCTTTTTACATTCAAAATCTTTTCTGGTTGATTTTGTTGTTGATCGACTAACCACAAACGTGTTGATGATGCTACTTGCAAGAATTATTTTCTAATATTTGACGCACCTAAATACATTTCAAAGTATTGAAAATGGACAAAGAATGTTGTAAAGCATTATGAACTAACCAAGAGAAGACAAGTATTTGAGGTGTTGTTTTCGGATCCCTCCTTATATATAATTAGAAGATGAATGTTATACAATCTTTCAATAACCATTGGAATCCTTCACCATCTCATTATGGAAATTAAAAGCTTTTAGTGACGTTTCTATTTTTGACACCTTTTATGATAAAGTTGTTTCTTCTGCTAACAAACTTAAACCCCGTTTGTTTGCTGGAAAGTAGTTTTTTTTTGGAAAGTGAATTTCGGTGAAAGTGAATTCTGAAAAAAATTTTAAGAAAGTATTTTCCGATATTTGATAGAGTAATTTTGGAATTTCCAGTGTTTGGTTATATCATGGAATGAGCTGGAAAATAACTTAATTATCTCATAATATATATATATATATATATATATATATAATTTCATAAATTATCTCAAATAAAATAAATAATAATCAAAATAATAGAAATCAAATCTAAAAAATTAAAAAAATGAAAGATGAAGAAATTAAAATAATAATAATCAATATTTTATAAATTATTTCAAATAAAATAAGTAACAATCAAAAGAATGGGGATCAAATTTGATAGATAAAAATTTTCAATAAAAAAATAATAAGAAAAAAGCAAATAACAATTATAAAAATAAGGACCAAAGTTAATATAAAAATAAAATTTTAAGAGATGAAATTGAAAAATAAATATTCAAAACAAAATATATATAGCAATCAAAAGTTTGAGGATCAAATTTGATATAATCAGCAAATAATGATATTTCTAAATTTTTTACAACTTCCGAAAAGTGTTTTCCCCAATAATTTTTAAGGAAAACACTTTCCTGAAAACCAAGCCAAATTTTCATTTTACTAGAAAGTGTTTTCCATTGACCAACTTTTCTACTGGCAAACAAACACAAGAAAGTTTGGAAAGTGATTTCCCGTAAACCACTTTTCGGAAACACAAATACAACTAAAGGGAAAACACTTTCCTGAAAACCAAGTCAAATTTTTCTTTGACTGAAATTGACCGGAAAATATTTTCCATTGACCAGAAAGTGTTTTTCGTTGATTAGACAGTGTTTTCCGTTGACCGGAAAGTATTTTCTATTGACCAACTTTTCTAATGACAAACAAATACAGGAAAGTTTGGAAAATAGTTTCTCAGAAATTACTTTATGGGAAACAAACATGGCCTCAATGAAGTTTATAAGAATGAAGTTTTTTTTTTTTTTTTAAAAAAAAAAAGCTATAAGCATCTATTTATTTTCTTTTATGAGGGATCTGAGATTGTTAATAGTGATCAAATGATGACTCTTCAGGATTGGTAAATTTCTGATTTCATGATGACTTGCGATACATGATGTTTTTCTCTACAAATTAGAGCGATAAGTCAAATAATTCTAATAAGGTTACTTATTCATTAGGCTCAATCAACAAGTCTCACACCCTTTTCTAAAAAATTCATGCATTCTCTAAAAGAGCTTAACATCCCCTCTAATATTCAAGATGAAGTTTATTTTATAGTTTATTTTTTTTCATTTTAGCCATGCTAATTTGTATTATTTAGCAAAGATATTGACTTTTATATATTTTAGTGCTCTTAAAGTAGTATCTATAGTAACAGCCGGAAGACAATTCTATCTTTTGATATTAATTTTAACAAGTATTTAAAATGGTCTAAGAAAGATTGAATTTGCATTAAGTAAGGTTGTGCAAAACATCTATTTTTCTTTCCATTTTTCAATAACGTAACTTATTAAAAACATATAAAAAAAATTGTGAAGGTTATGGGCTATCGCAACCTTCACAAACATATTTGGATATTCATATCTCAATAATATAATCTTATCTTATGTGTTGTGATGTTTCTAGCAACAATTCATTAGTTGTGCTGCTTGTCAAATATTTTTTGTGATTTTATAATTTTTTTTTTTTTTGGCAGGGGTTAGTTTAAAAGAAATTATCAATCTAATGATTCAAAACCTTTACAAACCAGTTTGGGAAAGAATCTATTAGTTAGATCAGTGTTCTTAAAATGCTTGAGTTTAAAGAATTCTTGAAATGCTAATTCTATCTCCTTTTCTTTAACAAAAAGCTTGACAACTTGGAATGATATTCCCAATTATTAACAGAAAAAGCAAGGAATCCAAATTAAAAAAAAGAACATTTTAATAATTAGAAAAGACAACAAAATGGACCGTTGGGTATCCCACCATATAAATCTTGTTTGTTTGCTTGTAAAAAATTAGGTCCCACGTTGCCTATCCGAGTCACCAACGCAGAAATGACAGCATCAAATTTCACAGCATTCAAGACGCTTGGTCCCAAATACCATCACATCCAAACAAAGTGCAAAAAGACCTCTGATTTATAGGAAAAAACTCTTAACGGTAACAAAATTTACTGGACTAAGCATCCTCGATTTTCACTTTTACGTCTAATGTTCGGCAGTATAGTAAATGTTATTTTTTAAATAATTTTTTATATTAAAATATATATTAGTAATATTTTTTTATTTTTAAAAATTATTTTTAACATCAGCACATTAAAACAATTCAAAACTTACAACCCATATTAAATTTTAACAAAAAAAAATTAAATTTTTTTGGGAATGCAGTGCAAACTACGTTCCCAAATAGTTTCTATCAAGTAAAGAAGATGATCTTAAAACCATCTAGTAAAATAGTACATTGTTAAGAGTTTGAAATTAAAAGTTTTGTGTTTTCTTGTGATTTTAGGTTTGAACTTTATGATTGTTAATATGATAATTATTAGAGGTTTTTATGGTCGTTAACTTCAGGACCTATAAAATTAGTCGAGGTACGCTCAAGTTGACACAAACAATTATATTAATAAAAACAAAAAATAACCTCAACTTAACCCCTTCATCAAAAAAAAAATTATGAGTTTCCATGTGTTAGTCTTGACTTGTTAACTCATCATAGATGTATTTAAAAACTTTTTAATTTAGTGTTATTAAATCTATCAATTTAATAACTCATTTATTTATAATCTAATTTGAGTCAAATTTTATATCAAATTATATGGGAGTTAAACATATCAATTCAATTTACCCGGCATGTCGAGCTACTCAAAACCTAAACAACACCTAATTTGATTATTTTTTTTAAAAAATAATTTTTTTAAAAAAAAAAAAAAAACCATTTTAAAATTTAAAAAATTAAAATGGTTTATTTTGAATTTACTAGGGTCAAATAAGGTTGACCTGTCCAACCATTGATCTATTCTTGGGCTGGGTTATTGCTATAACTGGTTTTTATAATCATGCAATAGAATGGAAAAACTTTTACTTTTACAAAAGCTTGATTTTATTTGTGAGGTTAAGAAATAAAAATAATAATTCAATTGAAACGGTCGTAGATTTCTTTAATTAGTTGGTCTTTACATTAAGTTGTAAAGCCAAAATAAGTGTAAAATCTTTCTAATTTCACCTATAAAATAGCCAGATAAATGTTATGTGTAATTGTCTTTAGGATTACAAAAACAAAGAAAGTTGATTTGATCAAATTTAAAGTAAAAGGTTCATCTCATCAATTATATAAAAACAAAGGGATCAGATAAAATGGTTTATAGCAATTTTATACCAACAGCAAGACAGAACAAGACCAAACTACTAAAGTTTGCCCAGGCTTTGGGTTTCTTATTACACAACAACATGTTTTGCGTTCACTTATAACACTGCTTTGTTTGTCCGCTGTGTAAACAGTTGCAGATAATATCTTCACCGTTCATTCTCTGACCTTCTCTCTCTACTTTCCTTACTTTCTTGTTTTTCGACCCACTTCCCTTCATTAGTCTTCCTTGTTACCACCATTTTCACACTCACTCTCTTTCTCTCTACACTTTCCTGAGGTTCAATTTTTAGTTTCTATAGATAATGTTCTGGAAGATGGAGTCTCTGTTTGTTCTTACACTTCTGGTCTTAGTAGCAGAAGTTTCTTTTGTTGCTGCTGACGATGGTAAGGATTTCCTGCATTCTTTTTTATGTCTTCCACTTCTTGTTTTGCTTTCACTCTCTTTTTTTTCGACGGCTTCTATATTATGGATTCTCTAATGGTATCAGATTGTCTACATGTTCTTCCCTGCATTAAAAGCTTTGAAATGATTTGATCTTGAAGTAAAATTTTGCGTAGCAGCTGAAGGTAAAGCAGAACGTTAAGTGGTTTCGTGAAAAAAAGCTGTCAAGATTGTAGGCAGTGTCTGTCTTTGTGCATCTGTGCTTGCTTGTGTGTGAGGTTTAGCTGGTTAGATATTAAATTAGGACATAAAGGAATGACAGAGGGGAAGTTGGGACCTGGGGGATTTAATTTAATGATCCTCAATCTATGCTGAATGTTCTGTAACTGAACGGAAGAAAAGGTTTCATTTCTGTTCTTTTAACATTCTGTGATAAATGTTTGTGTATCGTGGAGGCCAGCTGGTTCTAGATTTTGTTTTTCTCTGGGTCCTCCTGGCTACTGTATCTGAACATGACCTTGTTGAAAACTTGGCCTTCACTCTATGCAAATCCCTTAAATGCCCACTTCCTTCTTCACGATAGAAAAAATAGGAAAGGGAATTTTGTAACCTCCTAGTTTCTAACAGGCTACTATATTGTCCTACAGCTAATAGTTTATTTCATTTTTTTACCCTCTTGTTCTTTCGTAAAGGGATATGGTTCTGCCTTGGGTAGTGCAAACGGTCAAAGTTTAGAGAATTAAAGCCCCTCTTCTAGGACTTGAAACCTGGGCCAGGCATGGTTGGGAACCATCAATGCTACTTTCTTTTTTATTTTGTTTGTTTTATCCTTTTATCCATTTGCAAGTATCCTTACTCTCTGTCACCCATGCCTCATTCTAGCATCTTAAATTGCAATAGTCCATCCACACCACTCTACCAAGGATTTGTGCATGCATTTGTGAATAAATTTATGTTTGTTTTTCTTTTCTTTTCCTTCTTTTTTTTGGCCTATTAAACCATTACATTGATAGCATCAACATGATATGTGCGCGCGTGTGTGTATCAATTTATATATAGCACTCGAGTTCTCTTTCTTGTCACAGCAAGTATAAAAGAACTCAAAAAGAAGAGAACCAATCCCATTCCTATGCTGTATACCTGTTTGTCCGTGTGGTGGGAAGCATCTCCACTACAACGACATATGGGCCTTAAAGAGATCATTATATGTTGGACGTTTTTTATTGCCTGAAAATTATCCGCTTTTTTTTTTACTAAACACGCTAGTAATGAAGGTAAGTATTAGACCATGAGATCAAAAACTAGGTAGCAATGGATCAAACTAGCGGGGTCAAATAATTAGAAGGTTTTGTGCAAAATAAGATATCAAACCTTTTGAACGAAGCAAAGCAAGCAAAACAAAAGTTCAAATACCTACAAATGATTCTTTTTGGGGTGTTGTCTACTGTGTAGTTTCTTCCTGTATTTAAGTAATTACCAAGACAATTAAGGTTTAAGGTAGAATAAGGGTTTTTGGTTTTTAAATAGTAAGTGTTTTTGCAAATGGTATGGCTTCAAATCCAATGAGAATAAGAAGATAGTGGAGTTAGCTTAAAAATAGATGCATTATCCTAGCACATTACTTCCTCTCATTTTCTCTCTTCTTCTCTTGAAGGTCTAAGAGAAAATTATGGACAATGGGCTAATTTAACAAACCATGCTATGCCTCGGAGCCTTTGAGTATCAATGCTAACAAGTTGTAGATTTTTATCTCCTTAATCATTTCAAATAAGTTAGTATGCACCGCTTTTATGATGGTTTCGTTTGGAGATAGTATTGCCTACTATGATTCTAAGGACCACATGGTTAGTTCAATTAATTTGATTCAACAAATTATCTTTGTAGGGCATCATGTTTCCACAATTTAGTCTGATTCAACAGAGTAAATTGGGTAAATCATGATGTTCTTTAGGCAGTCCTATACAATAGTCTCTTGTAGTGTTGAGTTTCTCACATTCGAGTTGGAGAGAGTATTGCCTACTATCGTACTTAAGTTTTGATTGGTGTATATCCCACTAGTTAAAGTGTGAGTTCGCCCACCATTCTTGTCAACATTACTTTGTTAGCAAGAGCTGAACTCTTGCCAGCAAAACTAGGTGGTAGGTGGGCCCATGCTGTAACTAGTCACTAGTTATAGCTTGAGGACCATAAAATACTGAAGCAAAACACTTGGTTAGGGTGTGCTATTCATAGCTGGTCCGTGAAAGTTAATTTGTCACAAGCTTATGAGTCGAGCCATCTAAATTGTCCATAGGACCATCCAACCAATAGGACATGGCTGATCAAGAAACTAGTCTTTTGAGAAGCCAATTCTCACTTTGTTTGCATATAAAGAGAGACAACTTATGCTTGACAAAAAAAAAGAAGTGAGACTAGTGAAGAGGTGGCAGCTAATGGAGGTAATTCAAGTAAAAACATGAAATTTTACAAAGACTTTGAAAGACCATCTGATTTTCAGCCCGATTTATGGAAGGAAAACTAAGTTTTTTCCCTTGAGCCGCTTCATGGTTCACTGCTAAAGTCTCATGTCACAAATTAGGAGGGAAGCCATTCACTTGCAAGGACATTTTAAATAAACATAGGCAGGACACCATTCCATTACTCTAATAAAGTAGGACCTTACTTCATTATAAAAAATCATTTAAGATTGCTACTGAGGTTACTTGAAGTTGCAAGGTCCTCGTGTAGGATTGGACCACATAATTATAAAAAGACACAGTTTTGGTGAATCTGTCTTGTTTTTTATGTGTTCTTCCTTAGCACTACGAGCTTTTCAACAAAGTCACCATAGCCTATTTTTCAGACTTTATAACACGTGTAGAAGAAAAATACGAGGAAACTGATGATACCCCAGTATTTGATCACTTCATTTCAGTTACAGAAGTTTAGTATTATACTTGAGTGACTTGTGTTTTGCTCCTTCAACATTGTCTAATAGGGTCGTCTGATAGGGTATGATTATGTCTGGGCACTACATATATTTCTAAAAGGTCGAGGAAAAATTGGTGATCCTAAAAAGTGCCGAGTATTGTCTTTATACTGTTTCCTCTTAGTTATAAAGATACAGTTTTCAATGTCTTTCTACCAACACAAGGAAAAAGGTATTGCCATGTTCATGTTGAAAACAGAGTTAAAGGACATTACTGATTGAGAAAAACACAATTCACTTGAGCATCAGGAAACTAACAACAGTTGGTGCAATACAATTTTCAATGTCTTTCCAGCACCACTAGGGAAAAGGTTTTGCCATGTTCATGTTGCGAACAGAGTTAAAGGACATTAATTATTGAGAAAAAAACAATTCACTTGAACATCAAGTAACGAACAACTATCACAAAAAGTTCAAAATGGCCAAATCACAAGGTGCATTTTAATTTATATGTTGTCAATCTAACTTTGTTCTGGGCCCATCTTTAGAAGTTTCTCTTTTATTTTTCTCTTATTCTAATGAAATTCGTGGCATAACCTGAATCAAGTAATTGAATATTTGTTCGCCCATACTGAGATTGAAGAGTTAGCTGCCTTTCCTTCCTGGTTAGAGGAATCTGCAGCCCTTATAGGCAACAATGGACTCGATGTTCTCGCGTGACCATGATCCTCTTTCCTTAGAAAAAAGCTAAGCACGGGGTAGTTAATTGAATTGTATTTTATCTGTCCCCTTCTCGATAGCTTGTGTTTTCTGTACTGAATCATCTGAACTAGTGGTTTGTGAACTTTTATTGCACAGTTATTCCCTCAAGTGACACTTGCATTTGCATAATTGCATTTTTCCACATGTTGGTGATACATTTTTGACATGGATGCAATATTACAATGTTCGCTTTGTGTTTATTGCAGAAGCATTCATTGGTGTTAACATAGGAACAGACCTTTCTGACATGCCTCACCCAACTCAAGTAGTAGCCCTCCTCAAGGCTCAGCAAATCTGGCATGTCCGGCTCTATGATGCTGACCGTGGCATGCTAGTTGCACTTGCAAATACAGGCATTCAGGTCATGGTCTCTGTTCCCAATGAACAGCTTCTAGGAATTGGTCAATCGAATTCAACTGCTGCTAATTGGGTTTCACATAATATTGTAGCTCATTACCCAGCTACAAACATCACAGCCATTTGTGTAGGTTCTGAAGTTTTCACCACCATATCCAATGCAGCGCCAGTCCTTGTCAATGCCATGAAGTACATTCAATCAGCCCTTGTTGCATCCAATCTAGATCGCCAAATCAAAGTTTCAACACCCCTTTCTTCATCTATTATCCTCGATTCCTTCCCACCATCCCAAGCCTTCTTTAACCGCTCATGGAATCCTGTTTTGATTCCCATGCTCAATTTCTTGCAGTCTACAGGGTCACACCTGATGCTCAATATATACCCTTACTATGACTATATGCAATCAAATGGTGTGATTCCATTAGATTATGCACTCATGAAGCCTCTTGCTCCAACCAAGGAAGCTGTTGATGCTAACACACTTGTTCACTATTCCAATGTCTTTGATGCCATGGTTGATGCCGCATACTTCGCCATGAATTTTCTGAACTTCACTAACATCCCTGTCATGGTAACTGAATCTGGCTGGCCATCCAAAGGTGATACTAACGAGCCGGATGCAACTCTAGATAATGCCAACACTTACAACAGTAATTTGATTAGGCATGTGCTGAACAAAACTGGAACCCCCAATCATCCTGGAATTGCTGTTAGTACATACATTTATGAGCTGTATAATGAAGATTTGAAACCCGGGCCAGTCTCAGAGAAGAACTGGGGATTGTTTAACCCAAATGGGGAGCCTATTTACATATTGCATCTGACGGGGGCTGGCTTAGTGCTAGCTAATGACACTACGAACCAAACTTACTGCACTGCAAAGGAAGGCGCTGACCCAAAGATGCTGCAAGCTGCTTTGGATTGGGCTTGTGGACCTGGCAAGGTTAATTGCAGTGCTTTATTGCAGGGAGAGCCATGTTACGAACCAGACAATGTGATTGCACATGCAACTTACGCATTTAACAGTTACTATAATCGGATGGGGAAGGCTCCTGGGACATGCGACTTCAATGGCGTGGCTGCTATCACCACTACAAACCCGAGTAAGATTCTGCTTCCTTTAATATTCAACATTTGTTCTTTTATGTGTGTTTGTTTCTGTTTCTATTTTTTTTCATCGGCTGTGTCATGTGCCACGAAAAAACCATTTCTGAAGTTCTAATGCACTATTTGATTCAATGGCAGGTCATGGTACCTGTTTATTCCCAGGAAGGTATGCTAAATAACCAGCCCTGCCTTCGTTTCAGTCACTAACATTTGAATACCCTTTTTCTTCGTTTACAAGCATGAGATCATCAATTAGGGATGCTTGTAAGTCAGTTTCTATGATGAAAAGTCCTTATTTCTAATATGTTTAATTGATCCTTGCTTGCAGCACCGGCAAGATAAATGGTATCGGAAACATTACAGCCCCATCAATGAATTCCACGAGCTCAGCTCCTCCTGCCCAAACTCTGTATAACCTCGGTTCTATGAGCTTCTTGCTTCTCAGAGTTCTCATCTGTAGCATAGTTTTCTTGTAAACTGGTATGTGCTAAAATCTTTTGCAACCCTAAAAATTTTGTGACAGTTTATTCTACTAGGTGGAAGTGTTTTCCTTTCTCTTGGAGGAGGATTAGGCGGTAGGGGAATTGGGGCATTGAATTTTTGTACAAAAGAAACTGGAGAAGAGCCAGAATTTAGTTTGGCATCAACTGGATTATTATTCTTTATAATGCAAAGATGTGATATATCCTTCTGAGTATAATTAACCACCAGCTCTTGTTAGCAAACCTCTTTTCGGTGGAAATTCTAGTTCATATGACAGAATGTAGTTAATTGATCTGCAACTCCAAGCTTTTCTTGTCACCCGAAAACCTCCATTCGAGATTGGATCTCCCAACTTAAGCTTCGACTTGTGGGAAATTAGATGCATGGACAATTTGGCAAGGATTTGCGAATCAGAGAATCAATGAATCCCAATATCAAACTGATCTTCTTTGCAACCTAGCCACAAATGTCTTCAATTCTTTCACTTCTACTTTGCCGGTTTAAACACCATTCGCCATGGACTCGGCATTCACTGATCAGCTTCCCAAGGCAGTCTTGAATCAAACACTAAAGACTTCCCATTTAGTGACTTTGGCAATAGATGTGATGTTCCCAAAATAAAATGGATTTAGTGACTTTGGCAGTAGATGTTATGTTCAATTAAAATGTGTATATTATCTAGGATCTTTCAATTGAGAAGATTTATCAAACCTGAGACAAGAGAAGGTTCCAAACCCCTGACCGTCAACAGCTGTTTGAAATCCTTGGCTGGTCTTTTGGAAGATGATGGGTTTGTGTTTCTTTGGTTTGTTGGAGACAAAAATGATGGCTGGTTTGGTTTTTTCACTCTATCGAACCGAATTAAAATTAATTAGTTTTAATTTAATTTTTATTTTTAATTAAAATTTTGATTTAGATATATTTTAAGTGAAAACCCGAAACTGAAATATTTATTCTTATTTTATATGTTTTCTATACTTTTTTATACATGTCACCATCATTGATTGATAAAATCATTATTTGAAAAACAAAGATATTAGTTTAGGGTGCCCCTAATTTAAAAAAAAAATCATTATTATCATATTAATATATTAAAATAATAAAAAAAATCTAAAAAATTAAGAAATAACAATTTGAAATATATCCTTGATAAGTTACAGGAAGTTAATGGTGTTTAGGATGTGTTTTAACTGGAATTTTAAAAAATTTTATATTTTAAATTGTTTTAATATATTAATATTAAAAATAAATTTTTAAAAAATATAAATAAATATTTTTTTAATATATTATAAATAAAAATTACTTTAAAAAGCATGAAAAGTTGAATACAGTGTCAAAAACACCCTTAATGAATAAAAAAGAAAAACGGTGCGTTCGGTAGAATACCAATCCCTAATTGCTTTCACTATAAATACAGTGCAATCTCTCCGCAGCCACCGAAATCCCAATTCCTCTTCTTTCCCTGCAAGCGTAAATATCATCCTTTTTCCTCTATCCTTTGTCTAATCTCTAAGCGTTTTCTTCATTTTCAATTCACTAAAGCATCTTACCTATGATTCTATGTGATTTAACTCACTTTATATCTCATAGAATACCAAATGGTGCAAAATCAACATGGTACTTATTGGACAAGCAGATCTCAAAATCCTCGTATGAATCCTGGCTTTTTCTCGCGAGTCCCGCCTTTTATTTTCAAATCCCCTGCCTGCCCTTTTTCTTAATTTGATTTTTTTACCATTTTTCTTGCTCAATATGATTGAGAAGTTAACCGTTTTTGGGTTTAATGGTTCTGTTTTTCACCACATCTCCCATTACCCTTTTGTTTACTTTCGTTGTTTTTATGCCTTTTGCTGTCTAATGTGGGAAAGATCTTTTTTTTTTTTTTTTATCAAATACCCTTTTGTTTAATTTGATTGATTTTATCATTTTTGTGGAATGATATTTGAAGATTGCTCAATGATGATTGATTTTGCTTTAACCACACTGAAAGAAAGAGACTTGAGAGATTTGGGGATTCTAAATAAATTTCCTTTTGTTTAACCCAAAGAAGTATACTGCTTGTTCTCTTTGATGGTTGCTTAGTGATTCTCTTTTCTATGAGAGTGGAGGTTTTCTTGCGATCTCTCTTCCATAGAGGAAAGAAGAAGGCTTCTGTCAAGGATTACAAACAAGTTTCTCTTTGGCTTAAACAAAAATAGGATTGCCCTTTCTCTTGAGTTCTCTCATGTGGACACCTTTGGCCCTTAACTGAGAGCAATCGATTCTTTTGATGATCTTTTCCCCTCAAGCCAACGAATTTATGAATATTATTTTTTATTTTTTTAAAATTATTTTAATGTTTGGATATTAAAAATAAATTTTAAAAAATAAAAAATATTTTTTTATTTTTTTAAAATGAATAGAAACTTTAAAAAGCAAAGCTATGCAAAGGTTGAAATGGGAGTTTTGGAATTTATCTTTTTGGAATTGATTTTCTTTGTGCATTGATTTAATTTTAAATTTAATAATTGAGGCTGGTTGGAAATGGAATGTGAGTTTTGGAATTTATTTTCTTGTGCATCGATTCAATTTTGTTATAATCGACTCTTGTAAGCTCTCGTGAGCTTATATTTTTTTATATATATTTTTTCTTGTGCATCGACTCAATTTTTGTGGTATATTTTTTTGGTAATATTATTAAATTCAATTAAATAATTTGTTAATTTGAATTTTTATTTAATTTAAATTTTAAATTAAATTGTGTAGAAAGTAATTTAAAATAAATTTAATGAGTTTAAAAATAATTTTAATGACTAGTAAAATAATTGTTTTTAATATTAAAATGATTTTAGTTACGCTGGAATCTGGATTATGAATTTAAAATACCGGGCCTCGTTCACGCTGGCCCAGGCACTGCATTTGCCAGCCAAACTTACACTAGTTAGCTAGATAACCCTCATATTTCATTTGGAATCTAATTTGGTCCTTAAATTTCCAAATTCTCTAAATTAACATAATTCAAACATATTTTTCACAAACCAGTGCAAACCGAATTCCAGAGTTTTTCCTGACATTGCGCGAGATTCTTATATTTTGCAACTAAAAATAATTTATTAAGTCTATTATTGAAGAAACTGGTAGGGCCAAATTGGAAAAAAAGAAAAAAAAACAAGAAGAAGAAAAGATAAATACTGGAAAAAAAATATATATATTTGTCCTGGCCGCACAATCCCATTTTCAATTTCTTGAATTTGATCTCACAACTTTAATTATTATAAACTAATAATATTAAATTTTATTCTGCAAAACTAAGTAACAAATTATTTCTTAGGTATCTTGAGGTTTTTATTTATAAATACACAATATATAGTGTTTATATGCTAATATAAAAAATAAAAAAAAATAATTTTGATATATATTTAATTTAAAATTTTTATTTAATCATTCTTGTTTGTCCTTTACTATTCAAACAAATTTTTAATTGGAATTAGTTCTTAGAGCTCAGAAGTACATTCTCTCACAATTGAAATTATTCGTACAAGCATTTGTATGGAATATAGTGTTTATCTCTTCATCAAAAAAACGTAATATTGATAGATGTGTGAGCCCTTGTCCGCTTTAGAGGGATTGCCGCAGCTCCATGGATTCAACTTTGGTGTTCTCAGAGGTATAAATCAATGAGAAGGTGTTGGTGACACAGATTGCGGGCCTGAGAACAGGGTGGAAAATAACTTTTCTGCTAGTATTGCGTTTGCTGCATCAGAAGGATGGAATGCATCCCAGAACACGTAGTCCTTCCGGTTTCTGCATAATTTTGAGTTAGGCAAGCATAAACCACCTATGGTGGTATCCACGTTGCAGCATGAGGTGTTGGAGATCTTGAAGCCTGAAAAATAAAACAAGAATTGCTCAGGGAAGAGAGCTAGGTCAAGTATCTGTATGATAAAATGATTAAAAGATGGTTGAACTTGCCATAAGCAGTGGGATTATCAATCAAGTCCAAAACATCTCCGTACGTATCTGCAAATGTTAGTTTTGCATTTGGGAATCGTTGGTTTAGAGTGGCGATCAGCTCCTTAACTCTGGAGTTGAATTCTAACACATACTCGTTTACTCTCTTTAAGCATCGACCTGTCTTTGATTTCACCCTCTGAGAAGGAATGCAGCCAAGAGGACCAAGCCCATGGAAGACAACCTTTCTGGCACCCAGGTGGTATAGCATCTGCCATAATCAAGTTTAATGATGTTTGGCTCATTGCTTACAGAATTGTTTTCAAAACCTACCAAAAACACAGAAGACATTTTAAGAAAAGAGAGTTGGAGAAGGTATTCTTTACCGAAAGCTGTTTGTCCAGTGTAGATATCAGGAGCTCCACAAACTCATCAGATGAGTACTGCTGACCATCTGCTAAAAAGGGCTGTAAAAAATTGTTGACATAGTCATTACTGCCTGCAAAGATACCCAAAGATAAATTGTCATCTCTGTTTTTTGGTCCTAGCAAAAGGAGCTGAATCACCAATGCATTCAATTGTCAAAGCATGCCTACCAAGTCCAATGAAGTACATGGCCTCATTGCAAAGTTTGTTGGCAGCACGTCCTCCTATTTTAGCCTTGATTGATTTCTTAGTCTTCTTAAAGCACTCTATCTGATCGTAAAAGGATAATCTCTGAATCTGCAATACAGAAAATTAACAAAACATAAAAAAAAAGGGGGTTAAATACTATACGAGTGTGGTTATGTTGCACTTAGAGTAAGCTGTCAAGAACTTCTAAGCAAAATAGATTCTTCTGCAGAGAAAACAAACATACAAAATATAATCCTGTCTCATTAAGAATTCCTGCTCCACCAGATGCATAATTAACCCCCGTAAGGAATGCATCATCATTCTCTGACAAAGAAAGGAAAGGTGGCGGAGAGGGAATTCCAAGTTTTGCAGCTTCAAATTCCAGAAAAAAACAGCAAGAACAAAATAGTTAGTCCAACAAGCACTAATTCTTAGAACTCTAAGTTTTACATTTCATTTGTAAGATAATTAGTTAGCAGCATTACAAATTCTATCACCAACAGTCATCCCATTTGTGAACCTTCCTGTTGCCTTTCCACCAGGAAAATCGATCCCATACCACGGATAATCAGACCTTGCAAGAGAATATTGAAGATACTTGTTGTTTCCAACTTCTGTCAATGAGTCACCAAAAATAAACGTGACAAGTGAAGCAGCTGATGCCAATGTTGTCGCCTTTGCTGCAAGAATGAAAGCAGCCAAAGCCAGTCCTAGCATTGCCATTGTCTGCCAATCTTCACTCGCTTGTGCTTGCTTCAGGAGTGGAGAATCATTGGCATGGATTTATACTAAGTTCATTGCCTAGCTCCTCAAGTTTTAAGGTATTAGGTGATTAATTTCAAAATCATAAATAGGTGATTCTCTGTGCATAGTGGGTCTCATTTTAGTAAGTGCAACTTTTCAAGTTTTGGGAGGTTGGTGGCCTTCTAGCAGTTGGCCAACTCGTCTTACTGTGTCAGCAATATTAGTTTGGTTAGGTGTTTGCTCTAGGTAACAATGGCGTTGTTCACTATTTACTCGACTAAACACTTCAAGAAACATCACAGGCATGATTCCCTCCCTTTTTCATGGAAAATACAGTTGACTTTATAGAAAACTTGGGGATACGTTTTTCCACTCTCGAATGAAATTAAGACCAGAACGTTGAAATGGGTGATGTTCAGCTGAAATGGGCATAACTATAATAGCCCGTTATTTCAACTAGTTGAAAGTAGTTATTGAAAAAGTTGCTCTTTTTTCCTGCTAGATTGGATTTTACTTCTGCTTCCTTGGCCTTGGATGAGCAAGCTAAGCTGTGTGGTTTCTTGGGACATTCGTTGTTAGTACAAAGAATGGAATGTTTTTAAATTATTTAAATCTCCAATGATGTGTTAAACAAGCTCGTTCTCACATTCATTTATGGTTTCTAATCATTAGTTTTGTTACTTTCCATTTATGTTCTCATTCTTGTACATCAAGTTTGCTACATAAATTATTGGTTTCTGAATTTTTTAGCCTTCTGTTGTGTCAAAAAACTATCCCAACCCAATAGCTTAAGTTTTTAGGTAAGGTCCTAGGATATGATTTATATTATTCTTTAACACATCCCCATAAGTGAAAGTCTTTTGGGCTTGAAACTTGCATAGGCCTACATTATCTTATGTTTAATTTTTACCAAATAAATAAGGGTTGTGAGATTCGAACTCGTGACCACTTGATCATAAAGACTCTGATACCAAACCCAATAACTTAAGCTGTTATGTAAGGTCTTAGGATATAATTTATATTATTCTCTAACACTCCTTCCTTTATAATTTAGAAACTGCAAGAAACTCTCTTGTGTTCTTCAGCGAGAGATTACATCTATTTATATTGATTACAGTACAATCAAGGGAATCAATTACGTTGTGTAGTCAATAGAATATGCATGAAAGGCAAGTGTTTAACTCCTATAATCAAGGTGTAATTTCATCTGTTGATTTGTCGTGATATGTGATTGCATGGTTTGATATGTCGTGATCTGCAGATTGTGTTTCTTTAATATGCCCCTTCAAGATTAACAGGGATGAAATTATGTTGAGCTTGTCTCTGAGGAAGGCAAATCGAGCAGACGTAATGGGTTTAGTGAGCCCGTCAACAATGTCAAAGAACCATCTCAACCCAATAGCTTAAGCTGTTAGGTAAGGTCCTAGGATATGATTTATATTATTCTCTAACACGTTATTGTAAATATAGAATCCCAATGAGAGATATGAGACTCCCTAGTAGAAAAAAAATAATACAAAACCATGTATTATTCCAAACTTACAATGAGAAATTTTTAAGTTGGAGGTAGTGTTAGTAAATAATATAAATTATATCTTGAGACCTCATCTAATAAGTTTAAGTTATTGAGTTAAATTGGTTTTTTGTCTTGGTATCAAAGCCTTGATGATCAAATGGTTACGAGTTCGAATCTTACCATCCTATTTATTTGATAAAAATTAAACACATGATAATGTAAACCTGTGTAAATTTCAAGTTCAAAAAACTTTTACTTGAGAAGATATTTTAAAGAATAATATAAATCATATCCCTAAACTTTACCTATAACTTAAACTATTGGGTTGAGATAATTCTTTTATATATAACATGTAATTTACTTTTATTATATATCAATAACAATTTTAAATTATGCATATCCAAAAATAACAATTTTAAATAATGCAATCTAGGAAGCTTGAATCATCATCATCACTTATGTTTGAAATTCTCGAATGGATTTCTCCACTTACAAATTAAATGGCAGCTGATGAAAAACCACAGATCTAATAGGTATGCATATAAAACGAAAAGAATTACATGAATTTACTAACCCACACATGCATGCCTTACACACATAGTTAACAAGTCGACATGTCACTTTTGTAAAACAACAATGGGTTTAGAAACTCAATTGTAGGAGCATCTTCAATGGGTGTCCTAAATAAGAAGTTAAATATTAAAAAATATTGTTTTGATTTTTTTATGTTTATTTTACATACTCTAAAAAAAAAAGCTAAATAAAATGTGAAAATATTTTTTTTTCACAAATATTATTTCTACATATCTTTTAAAAAAGTCAAAACTAAATGGGGCCACTAAAAAAATAAATCAATTAAATATAGTAATATGAAAAAAAAATAACATTAAATTTATTAAGAAATAATAAAACACGAGCTTTTTCTACTATAATATAATTGGCTCTTTAAATAATTTTTTTTATTAAAATAAATATTTTAAAAATATATATATTTATATTATTTAAAATATAAATTTATAAATTTAATTTTTTAAAATAATATTTTTCATTGGAGATACTATAATAAACCTAACTTTTATGGAAATGAATTCATAGGTGTCTTTTAACGGTTTGGATACAGTTGTTCTTGAAGTACTGTACCCCTTGCTTGTACCTTCCCTTGTTTGTTCATTCATTTCCTGTTTTTATTTACTTGTTTGTTTTTGAGCTAATAAACTAGGCATAATTTAATTTATTAAGGTTATATTTTTGATATTGTTATAATAGTTAAAATGTTTTTTTTTTTAATTTATTTTTAAGATCAGCATATTAAAATAATTTAAAAACATAAAAAAAATTAATTTTTTTAAAATATAATACCACCACAAAAATAAATAAGTTATATATTTCACACGTGTCATGTAAAATATTGGTTAAAAAATCAGATGACGGTGAGAGAGTTACAGCTGGACAATTGCAAATCTTCAAGGGATGGCATCCGGCATCTTGAGCCTTCGCCTTTTCCATATCTTTGCATCTATCCATGTTATTTTACTTTGGGACAATATGATGACAGATTCTTGTTCCTTGCACCAAAGTAATCAAACCCGCCCTTGAGTGTATTAATCCGGATGAATTAAAACAATATATTTTTATACTTTTAAAAAAATTAAATTAAGTTTTGATCGTAAATTAACTAATTAGGTTATCTAAATTTGATCAAATCAACTTCTATTTAGTTTTTTTAAACCGAACTTAAAACTTAGAGTGTGTTTGGCAGTGTGGTACCAGTTGCTTTTCAAATAGTTTTTTATGCCGAAATACATGTCAATGATGTTTTTTTATTTTTTAAAAATCATTTTTGACATCAGCACATCAAAAAGATCCAAAAAGTACAAACCGCACTCAATTTTAGCAAAAAAAAAATTTTGAAATTGATGAAAACACCGGTTGAAACGCAGAGCCAAACGGCTCCTTAATCTAATTACAGTTTAATTAGGTCTTGAGTCTAGATTAAACTGAATTTAATAATTGTGCTCTACATAGATAGAATGTGTGCCCTGTCAATAAGGTTTGGAAGAAAAACATGTGCATGGGCAAACCCTAGAAGGGAAGTTGCATGAATTTACCAAGTTTTCTGGAATTGGAGCATATTCCTTCATCAAGGGCGAAGAAATGTTGTGATCGACAATCTGCAAGCTGAATGGCTTTGGTAGGCTAATATTTAATTTTGGAGGGGAAGAGGAAAAATCATAATTTAATACTCTCCTCGAAGGTCAATCCAATGAAGAGATCACAGAATTTTTAACCAACAAGGAAACGAGGGCATTGCTCTTGATTTTGATTAAATTCTCATGGTCAGTTTGTCACATTTATTGTTTTAATTTATACCAAATATATAAGATTTTAATTGATCACAGAATTTCCCATCATTTAATTACTGGCTCTTGTGTTTGATCAACATCATGAATCCATTCAAATTAAGAAGAATAAGGTCTAAATCTTGAATTTTGTCTTCTAAGTCGAAAGCAATATTAATACCGTTTTACAAAATTAATTAAAAAACACTACATTAAAATCATGAAAAAACAATTTTGTGTACTGATAAATAATTATTTCATGTGTTGGTGCTGTAATACGATGTAGTATATTTTTTAAAAATATATTAAAATTATTTTTTTAGATTTTTATTTTTATTTTTAAAGACAATACATTAAAATAGCACGAGTTCCTATTTTAATTTAATGACAAAAGTGTATCCAAAAGGCATTATATTCCCCATTTTTACACCTATCCTAACATGCAATGAAGCTTTATAGAAAATCTAATAAATCAATCTCTACATCCTTCCTGTTGTTGTGCCTAAGCGTCAAGACAAGCACCTAGCATCTTCACAGGTCACAGTATTTCATCATCCTTCACATTTAAGCAAATAGTATATGAAAAATTCAATAGAGAACACAAAAGACAATACACAATTCACACCCACCCTCCTCCACCCCACTTGAACTCTCCACTCCACCATCCTCTTCCTTCTAGCATCCCCTCCTTCCTCCACTCTCTTCTCTCTCTATAAATTGGTATCCTACTGTTTTCACTGTCTTGTATGACTAACACTAAGCTTCCTTTTCATGTGAGCTTATATGATAAACATTCTTTCCAATGATGCTAAGCCTTTCCCACCTTCTCACTCTCTCTTCTTCTTGAAACTTTCCCCTCTCAGACACAACTTTCCTCCCCATTCCTCCTCCCTCTCTTTCCAAAATCTTCTCATAAATTCCAAGCAATTATCAACCCCTCTCCCTCCCTCCCTCTCTGCACACACCCAATTAGTTACCTCTCTCAAGTTTATATTCTTTCCCCTCAAAATCTCTCTCTATCTCTCTCTCTCTCTCTCTCTCTCTCTCTGAGTGTCTCTGTAAGTTGCAGCTATTTACCTCTCAAAAAGCTCTTTCCTTTCTCTTCAAAACCTCTATCTCTCTAGTTTTTTTTTTGTGATCCAAGATCACACCTTTCTCTTGAAAGCTCCAGTGTTTTCCAAATCTGTAGAAAACCCACTTCACAAATCCCTCTCCAGACCTAAAACCATTCGGAAAAGATGTCTCTCTGTTGTGGAGTAGAATGTGTAGTTATATTAGGCTTTGCGCGCTGGGTTTGGAAACGTTGCACATACATTAGTGGTAATGATAGTGCAAACTGGACATTAGCATCACCAGAAGAGTTTGAGCCAGTCCCTCGTATGTGCCGTTTAGTCCTTGCTGTCTACGAACCAGACCTTCACAACCCTCAATTCATTCCTCAACATGGTTTCCGAATAAACCCTGATTGGGTTATCAAACGTGTAACTTATGAACAAACACAAGGGCGGGCCCCTCCTTACGTCATTTACACAGACCATGATAATAAAGAGATTGTTTTGGCGGTTAGGGGATTGAATTTATACAAAGAAAGTGATTATAAAACGTTGTTAGATAATAGATTAGGAATGCAGATGTTTGATGGAGGTTTTGTGCATCATGGATTGATGAAGTCTGCTGTTTGGTTATTGAATGAAGAAGGGGAGACATTGAAGAGGTTGTGGGAGGAGAGTGGGACAGAGTATGGTATGGTTTTCGCTGGGCATTCTTTAGGGTCTGGTGTAGTGGCTTTGTTAACTGTTATAGCGGTTAATCATAGAGATAAGTTAGGTGGGATTCCTAGAGAGAAGATTAGGTGTTATGCCATGGCTCCGGCAAGGTGCATGTCTCTTAATTTGGCTGTTAAGTATGCTGATGTTATTCACTCTGTTATCTTGCAGGTTAGTTTTGTCGATGGATTGTGTTATTTGGTTGTTTGGTATTTATTGATTTATTTGGTTCTGTGATTTTGTTTGATCTGTGATGCCAATGAAGGCTACTAGTTTTGACCGTCTTGTGTATTTTTCTCTGATGCTGATTGGTCAAAAGTTTGATTTATGTAGAATTTTCTGATAAGATCTTTCGGGTTTGAATTTTTTTTTTTTTAAGGCAATTGTAGGACTTTGCAGTTAACTGTCGTTTAAAGAGGTGTTGGATATTTCATTTTAACTGGTGCTTTCATAGTTTAAATGCCTGGTTGCTGCAGAATCTAATTGATCTGTGTTTCGTATTGTACGATGTGCAGAATTTAGGACGTAATAAGTTGATGAATGGTGCAGTTAGTACCTTGCCTCCCAGCTAAATAAAATGAAACAAATCAGCATTCTTTGAGTGTGTGCATGTCATAATCAACCATATTTTTGTGAAAGTAATTAGGATGCCAGTACTAGATGTTTCATGTTATTCTTTGAATCTGCGTTGTAATAATGTTGTAATTTACTTAGATCACTCTATTTCAGTGTTAAAGGCACTACCTTGATGTAAACATATTGCTCTTATCCAGGATGATTTCTTACCAAGAACAGCTACTCCATTGGAAGACATCTTTAAGTCAATCTTCTGGTTGGTATTCTTATGTCCATGTCATTGTAGAGGCTATCTGTGCCTTTCATTTTGCATACAAATCCTCATCCTCGTAAACTTAGTGGAGTGAGTTCCTATTATTATCTCTTAAACGAGGTGTTGATCCTTTGTACAGCTTGCCCTGCTTGTTGCTTTTGGTTTGTTTGAGAGATACCTTCATTCCAGAAGGTAGAAAGCTTAGAGATTCAAGAAGATTTTATGCCCCTGGACGAATGTATCATATTGTAGAGAGAAGATTTTGCAGGTAACATGTTCAATTTATCAGCTCTGTTAACAAAATGCATTGTCCTACCATGGCCCTAAGCAGTATACAAAACTAGCAAATTTTTTATTGCAAAGCATTCACATGCATAATTTGCAATTTTGATCAACTTTATGGACCGTAGTTTGCTTTTGACATCCTCTTATTGCTAAAATAGGTCTTACCTTTATAATCTATGATCTTCTATTGTTGCTCAACCCTCCTTATTCTGTCTCTCTCAATAACAATCACACAAACCAACCGTTAGACGGTCTGCATCAAGATGCTATTTCATTAACTTATAATCCATTCAGTTGCCCAATTATTGATTGTAAAATGATAAAAATGCAGTTTAATCATTCAGCTAACTGGCACCTTTTTTTTTTTAATAAAGTGAACTTTTACCATCCTTGTGTTAAAATTGGGTTTGAAAATAACTATATTCTCCTTAATTTGGTGTTTGATTCATAGTAATTTCCTCTCTCCCTTGAGAACATTGATGGTATAATTCTCACTGAAAACACTCGTGCATGTCCTGAAAATTTTTCCTTATTCTGGTTGTCACAGATGTGGGAGGTTTCCTCCAGAGGTCAGAACTGCCATTCCTGTAGATGGAAGGTTTGAACACATTGTCTTATCATGTAATGCCACATCTGATCATGGAATCATTTGGATAGAAAGGGAATCAGAGAAAGCCTTGCAGGTAAGTCTTTTCCTTTTGATAGTATGTTATTGTTCCATTTCATTTATAATCATCTAGCAAGTTAGAGCAGTAAAAGCTTGGTGTCTTCACTAGCGTAGAAAATAAATAGTTTTACCTTTTAGTATCATACTGCAAAAGTTTCTCTACCTGGAATTAGCCATTTATCTGAGTACATGCCCTCATTTTTCCCATTCACAGGTCATTTGGATCAAGCATTTGAACCATTTGGATTTGGTGATGGGTTTTGTCTTTCTTCCTTCCTCCCTACAGATACACATGCCAGCCCACAGCTTATGCGTGCAACTTTGTACTAACTGCATATAATGTGTTTCTGCTTGATTTATTCAAATCTGATATTTTGATACGTTTTTCTCCTTGCGGACAGGCGTCCCCCCCATTCTCCTCATTTACACAAGTCAGGCATATATGCTTCTTACCCCACAGGGCATTGACATTTCTAATCCCTGTTTCATCAGTCCAATTTAAATACAGCTATTCTATAGTAGTTCTTTACTATCAGCTGACTAAAGCCAGCCACCAAGATTACATAAAATTGCTTCCCTTAAGATTGATTAGGGTACTTGTATCAAAACAAGTAACACCAGAGGGAGAGATTTTTTTCTTTTGCCCTTTAATTTCCAGGGCTCAACTTCTTTATTTGTTGAACAGTTTACTGACGGTTAATGGTATTGATTTTCCACAGAAAATGAAGGAAATTGATTCTGGAACCATTACAACTCCTCCAAAAGTACAGAAATTGGAAAGGATGCAGACAGCTGAGCAAGAACACAGGAATGCATTGGAAAGAGCTGTCAGTTTAAATATTCCTCATGCTGTGACCACCCCAGATGTAGAACCCTTGAAGGATAACAGGACAGAGCCTTCCCTGTCCGAAGGCGTCCAAGCCTCACAATTCAAATCAACCTCCACTGGCAGAAAGACTAACTGGGATGAAGTGGTTAAAAATCTTTTCAAGAAGGACGAGTCAGGAGACCTTGTTTTAAACAAAGAAGTATCTGCTCCAACTCACAACATTTCTGTTGGCCAACCTTCATGAATACAATTTATTCTTTCATTCGACCTTTTAGTAAGCTGAGAGTGTGTATATCTTGTGTAAAACTCCTGCTAAGATGCCATACAACCCCTGGTTTGCAGCTATGGGAGAAGATGGTGAACCGCAGAAATGCATCCCCACTCATCGTCTTTATAATCGCATTTGTTCTTTGGGTGCTTGTCTCGCATGGAAGGGGTTTTTCATTGTATCCGGTGGCTATGTTCTATGTTGTTCATGCTATTTGTCATTCTCAGATGCAAAATCTTGCCTAGAGTGCAAAAAAGCCAAGGATGAAAAAGAAAACCCTTGTGCAAACATTGCATCAGCTCAGCTTTGAAATTGTTCCAGGATCAACTGAGCTCATTAACTCCCTCGAATATTTCGTGTCTTCTCATCCTTCCTGATGCTTGCGCATGTAAGGGCTTGTTAGTCGCGTTAAAGAATTCCAAGTTCAAATTTTTGGAGCAAGACTGCAACCTGAATGAGGGGCAATTGTTTAAAGAATCGTACTGCCTGGACATGAATGCTTAATATGGCGCCCAATGTGGAGAAACTATCACATAAATTCTCATCCTACCACGTTACTATGCTATAAAGTTGGAGGATGATGAGCTAGTTTTGTTCATGTAAGTATTATCCATGATTACATAAGTTCTTGGATTATTAAACAAGTTATCAATCATTCAGCTAGTAGGTCTTCATAAGCACGCATGTCTTGTCCAACATCCAAGTAAATGAATGTTGAGGCATCGATGCTGGCATTGCTTTGACCTCACCTCTTCATGCGTGTTAGCTTGTTTGATGTTTCATCAAACACATACAGACAAGAAGAAACTATGGGGTTGTATGGTATCATTTTCGTCATCTTTTTTGTTTTGTAATTCTTTTTCAGAAGAAGCACTTAATCTTCATCGGATATTCAAATTAGTAAAAGCGATGATAATATTATTCAAAGATGTAAGGTGTGGTCCTTTCATTCTGTTCCGTCTCAATTCTCGATTGCACGGATGGTACGACCCAGAACATCTGGCACCTTATCTCTACCTGACTCCCAGGAATCCTACTTGGCGGCATCCCATCGCCTCATCCCTCGGATCCCAGCCTGACCTCAAAGCATCCAATACTTGATCAGGACCGTTGGTGTACAGGACCTGATCACCCAAGGCACCCCAAACTCATAACCTAAATCCTTATCAGTGTAAGAAATAAATTACGAGGGCTTTTGGGAACACGTTATCATTTTGTCTATTGAAAACGAAGGCCAAAATTTCACATTTTGCTTTCAATTTTTTGAAATAAAAAACAAACAAAACCAACAAATTATTAAAATAGGCAAGTTTTTGGATGATGATTCTTGATTGAATATTACCATGTTTAATACCCCGAGCACACCAATTCCAAAGAGATCAAACTAGAAATGAAAAGTCATTTCCTTGTTAAGATTTACAATCATTCTAACAAGTATTGGGAATGATACCATGTTAAACAAGGATGCGAGTAGCATGGTCATATTAGCCTCTTCATAACACTATATACAAATAAAATATATAGAGAATCAAGAAAATACGAAGGCGATTATGAGTTGGAAAGACAACCAACATTCTCTGTTACAAAAAGCTTCCAGGCTAGTGTTAAAAGTTAGCAAAAAAAGGAACAGACATCACTGCAAGTAACGAGTTTGTGGAGCTAACGACGATGAACACAAACTGATGCTATGTCTAGTTGGGAACGAAAAACTTTCGAAATTAAGTTTGCATTGCTTCAGCATGGTAACTTTCCAATTCCTTGTCCAGCTCATCTACTGACTTTTCAACAGGATGCTTCTTCCCACGGCCACGTCCTCGGCCAGTAGCTTGGCCACGTCCTCGGCCAGGAGCTTGGCCACGGCCATTCCTCGTACCATTCCTTAGATTCCCACCTCCACGATGACTCTGACTGTGCACAGAGACAGCAAAAAATAATAATTAAAAAGATGTAAAATAAAAAATAAAACCTCTTCGACATGAGAAGAATAAGGGAAACAAAGGAGTTTTGTTCAACCTAACATTAATACAACTAAACAAAGAACAGGCAGAAACGATACTGTTTTAAGGAATTAAACCAACAAGCAAAACAGCCACATGTGAAGAAGAAAAAGCTTACCCAGAACCACGATTATTTGCACCAGCACCTCTTCCACCACCTAATCCATGTCTGCACAATTTTCAAACTATCAATGGAAGCGTTCTGAAAATATAATTATCATCTTCAGGAAAAAGCTTCTAAGTAATGCTTTCCATCACACCCTCAAACGGATAACAGTGTTCAAGAGAGTGACATAATGTGAAAGATGCAATCTTCATGTTAACCAGGACTCCAGCCAAACAGCCAGTAAACATGCATGAATGAAAAGCTAATTTTCTAAGACCGAAGCTATTGATCCCTTCTTATTGAACAACAAAATCAGCCAAAACTACAAAGGAAATCAAACTACAGACAACAAGCACTGTAACCTCATACAGTCTACAAACTCTTGCAAGCTTGGATTCCAGCTTCAAGCACACAAGGAAAGCAAGCTACCCATGAAAAAGTTAAAAAGTTCTATAGCAAATGCAAAACATTTGATAGTTCACCAGAAAAGGACATAATAGATTGACAGATTCAGATGAAGAATGCAACATCAAATCAAATAATGAGAACAAAGACAAGCAAAAAAACCACATACGTTGTAACAACAGTTCTCTTCTTCTTTCCATTTGCTCCAGCAACATTCATTCGAGCTGAAATAGGCACCGCTGGATTGGGACCCACAATCTCAATCTTCATGGGCTTTCCATCTAACAGAACATTGTTATACTTCTTAAGAGCAGCAAATGCATCGCTTCTTCTTGTATACATAACTTCAGCTGAGCCCTGTTACCAAGCTATA
This sequence comes from Populus alba, assembly GCF_005239225.2. Taxonomy (NCBI): domain Eukaryota; kingdom Viridiplantae; phylum Streptophyta; class Magnoliopsida; order Malpighiales; family Salicaceae; genus Populus; species Populus alba. The sequence goes on along the minus strand of NC_133300.1, from coordinate 18,182,213 downwards.
AACATTAGAAGTTTCCAATCCAGGGAGAACACTTCGAAACCAAAACAGTAAATGGCAAATTTAAACAAAGCCAATCAATGTACTGAGGAAAAAGCTATGACTAACAAACTTAAGACACATGAACCACAAGAGCGCTGTAAATGTCTATTTATTTATGAAAACAGCGGGTGTTTTCCTGTAGCATGTTGGGTATTCATCTAATTTTTAGGACATGTTCAAAAACCATTCCAACAAAAAATCTAAGCAAATAACTCATGAGAGGCACTAAAGCACAACAAAGGAAACAAAAAGGACCATGAAAAGCAGGCTCTTCACTGGACCAGTGTCATAGGTGCATGCAAAAGTGTGAGTGAGGAATCAATGGGCTGAGGTGAATACATCAGAGGAGATAATTTATAGTTAGCATCTAACCAAAATATAACAATAAGCAGAAAGGAATTTTTTTCCTTCTCTTTGCCAAGTCTGTGTTTAAGAACAAAAACTTCAATTCTGCAGATCTGACAGTTTGCAAGTCCAACTAACAGACCTGCCCAGGACATTAATAATTTTTCTCTAGTTAATAATTTTTTCTCGTTTTTCCTTATAGATATTCTTTTCTCCTTCTTGCCATTGACAATAAAATGATTCACCCCTATTTTTCATCTCATAGCAAACACATCCAGATTTGAGATTTCATGATTTCACTAGATATATCACATGTCCTTGTAAATGCAGGCAAATGCAAGCAATTACTCTTCCTTGTGGTCAGCACATGATTAATGAAACCTCCCAGCCTTTAACATGCAACTCATAATTATTAAATGATATAAAGCCAAACTTCCAGAGAGAGAATCAAATGATATTCAAGATCCAACCACATGGTAGCAGCACTAACATAAAGAAGTTCAGATATTAAGAAATTGAGCTTACACTAGAGCGACCATCTTTGTCATAGTGAACAGTGTATCGTTTCAGATCTCCAACCTCTGCGAAGAGCTCCTGAGTTCCCCAGAAAACTTATTTTAGAAAGCCAAAACAGCACACAGAGCATCTATGATGAAAACATATAGCTTAAGTTGTACCCTTATGTCTTCGTTGGTCACCCCATAATCCAAGTTTGAAACATATAACTTGGTTCCAACTTCTACTCCTGTTATTCCTGCAGCTCTAATGCTATCCTCAAGCAAATCATGCTGCCAAGGCAAACTCCTGACTCTGCGAGAAGGCTGATGACATCAAATAGAACATGTCAGCTTATTTCCATAACAAGATCACCATCTCCAATATCAATCTCAGTTGAGGAATTTCCCATAAGATAAAAAGCAACTGCAGTTTAGTAAAAAGATCAAGTAACCATGTCTCCAAACTTCAGGAGGTTGAATTAATAGATGGCAGATAGGAGTAAAGGATTCGACCCACTGCATGCGAAAACCAGTGCTATGATATAGGTGAGAGCTCCAGTTCTGAAGTTAAGCGAAGGAACTCCTTTGCAAAAACACCATGAACTAGGAGAGATGAGTTCTCGCACCGAAGAACTTCCGCACATAACAGGAGGATCCATCATAATCTTTCCGTCTAAACAAGTCAAAAGCTAGAACTGTATAATATGGATTATATAGAGGACTAATTGTTAACTGACATTATGCTACTGGTGCGAACTCCATTCCCAAATATTCACCTATGAAGCCCAGGATAAAATGCTAGGAAGTAGCATGATAACTGGATGAGGACCAGAAAAACTTCTGCACAGACCCACGTCATATCAGATCTGTGGAAAATATCCAGTATATAGACCCAATAACCCAAAAGTACAGCTAAATCCCAAGATAATGATATAAATGCAACGAACAGTAATGCTTTAGTGGATGAGGCCAAGTGAGCTTCGCCATGAACAAATTAATATTAAGATCCACTGTATTTTGACTTTTAGCGTAATAGAGATCCCTTCCATTTGGATTTCATAATCCTAGAAGGTTCTGAATCATATTCATATACCATCCACAGTTTTGAGCTTGCCTTAGCAATGGAGTATTTTGATGGCCAAGTATTCACTGAGAGAGGGCCTCTTCGAACGACCCCTGACATCCTTCCATTATTAAAGGACCTAACAGGCCCACGTCCACGGCCACGTCCACGGCTGGCCCTACCTCGTCCTCTACCTCTCTCCCTGTTTTTCTTTATAATGTCATCAAGAGACATATCCACAGTTGCAGCCATTGAAATTGCAGCAGCAGCACAAACGTTTTTGAGAAAATGAGCAGCAAGTAAACCTGCCATGTGAAGATACAAAGGAAAAAACAATGCAATGATCAGTATCAAAACATTGGCATAAGAAATACTACATGCTTAGTCAACATTCACCAACAGTCCCTTACAACATAACCCTTAGAAAGCACATATTAACAATAGATCTATTGTTAATGTCTCCACCACACCAATAAGATTTTCAACAGAAACTATATATAGGCAAGCAATGGTGTGCCAGATACTAAATATTGTAACTTTAACACTTAAAGAGTAGTAGAATTCAGTCTCGATCTCTGAAAAAAGTCACAAAAAACCCAACAATTTACCAAAATGCTCAGTCAACAACATAAAACAAACAAATCTAACTAGCATGCTGAAACTCCTATTTCTATAAGGAAAAGAGACAGAAAAAATAAATTTACAACAAGAAAAACAACTTTAATTAGTTATAAAATGAATTTCAGAAGTCCAAACACTCGGACTAAAACATTGACCATTCAAGAACAAACAATAAACCCTTAAATTTTTGTTTTTTGTTGTTCACTCCAATTTCTCGTCAATATACAAATATTCCTCGTCGAGAAATATTAGATCCGAATCAAGCGTGAAGCAACAAAATAAACCTCAGATGCTGCTATTACGGATCTAAAATTTTCAAAAAAAAATCACAAAATCCCACAGCTTCAAATCCCTAAACAAACAAACAAACAGAGCCTCTGAAATAAAAAGGAACAGAAAACCCCCAAAAAAGCAGAAAATAAAAGAAAACTTCTAAGTCCCTTAAAGCATAGAGCTACTGAAGTCAATAACTCAGCCAACAAACACAAGTCAGATCCCTGGAATCGAAACTTAAAAACACAACACCGAGAGAGGAGGAGAGGGTGAGTACCTGTAGAGAATCAAAGATCGGGGTAAGATCTAGAGAGAGGGAGGGAGGGAAACTGGGGATTCAGGTTTAGGCGGGGGATTTTTATCGAGGGTAAGATCCAGGGCTTTTTTCTAGGGATTTATTTTTGAGGGACTGAGGGATGTGTCTCGAGGAAGGCGGGGGTATTTATAGAGGAGAGAGAGGGAAGAGATTGGAGAGCAAGTTTACGCGTTTAAGGCGTTGGGGGCTTTGCTTTGTTTGATGGTTTGTGACCCTAGTCCCTTGTTTATATTGTTTTATGTGGGCCATGGGCCTAGAATTTGTGCTGGTACAATTGACAAGGGGCTTTAATATTTTTCTGAAGTCCTAGCAATGCTAGGTTGTTTTTCCTGTATTATTAAACTCGGAGTGCCCTGACACATGAATCCGCTAATTTAAGAGCTGGATCAGGCTGAATTTGTTAAAAGACTGCTCAGTGTAACGATCTGGTCAAATTTGATAAACTTGATGGGTCAACCTGTGATTCAGATAAGATCCAGCTAAGACGTGGTGTGTTTTTTTTTTTTTTTTTTCAAAATATTAGATTTGAAAATTATTAATATATATATTCTATATTTTCAAAAAATAAATTATGTTTTTTAATGTATGATAAAAAAATCTTTTGGTTTAAATATTTCAACTTAAAAGTATAACATAGTATTCTTTTAATGTGGAATTTAAAACCTATTAGTATATATATTTAATATTCTAAGGAAAAAAAACTTATATTTTTTTAATATGGGATTTGAAACCCATTACTATATATTTTATGTTTCAAAAAAAAAAATTATCTTTTTTAATGTGGAATTTGAAGTACATTAGTATGTATAATCTATGTTTACGAGAAAAAAAACTATGTTTTTAAGTGTGGAATTTGAAAACTCATTAGTATATATACTATATATTTCCAAAAAAAAATTATTTTTTTTCAATTTGAGATTTGAAACACATTAATATACATATTCTACGTGTTCTAATAAAAAAATTATCTTTTTTCAACGTGAGATTTAAAATCCATTAGTATATATATTCTATACTCACAAGAAAAAAAAAAGCTATGTTTTTTTAATGTATGATAAAAAAAAATTTATTTAAATATTTCAACTTAAAAGCTTAATATAATATTTTTAATGTTGAATAAAACACTCTTTAAAATATTCTTTTAAACTTCATTATTTATTATATGTATAGCTTATATTTACATAGATTTTTTCTTAATTTTTTCATATAAAGTATTAAAGCTTTATTTTTATTTTTATTTTTCGAGTTGACCCGGGTCAACCTATGAAACCTGGGACCCAACCCCTTGACCGGGTTAACCCTTGGATCGGGTTTAATAACTATGGTTTGTTTCAAATATACGAATAAAGTTTTTTAAAAATGTTTTTGATTTAAAAACATATAAATAATATTTTTCTATATCATTATATTAAAATTATTAAAAAATATAAATTTAACAAAACACACCAAAATATAGTTTTCAACCACAAAAACAAACTACAATGAAAATTAAAAATGATATGCTTTTTTTTTATTTGAAATAATAAAAATTCATTGTAGAGTTATTGTATAAATATATTTATTCTATGTTTTTATTTTTATGTTTTTTTCAATCAAACATATATATTATTTTATATTTCCAGTTAAATTTTTTTTTTTTTATCAATTCACATGTTATTTTCATTTTATTAATAATAAGGAGTGAAGCTATCACATATTGATCGGTCAAAAAAAAGTTTCAACAATTAAAAAATTGATAATTTGGGACCTTTCCTTTCTTAAAATATGACGAGCAAAGATTGAATGAGGCTGACTCCTTAATATCTTTCTAGATATTTTTAAATATTTTGATTATTTAATTTGTGCTTTTATATCTAATATTACAGTGACCTAAACTCATATAGATCTTATTAATATTAATCAAATACAGTCTTAGGTCCTGATTTTGTCATTGTTTTAAAACACAAGAAACAAAATAATATTTATTTTTATATTTTAAAAATACTTTTAAAAAAATTTATTATTTATTATTTTTTTTCTTTAAATTAATATTTTTTTGGTGTTTTCAAATCATTTTGATGTGAGGTTGTTAAAAATAATTTTTAAAAATAAAAAAAAATATTATTTTAATATATTTTTTAATAAAAAAATACTTAAAAAAATAACCACAGCCATACTCAAAACGCTACCTCTATCTTATATTTTTTTTCCAACCAGAAACATGTACATCTCAATTTCTGCTATATCTTCTCTTTTATACCAAGAGCCCTGACATTAATCATACATAGTAGAGATAACTCTACAATTTATATTTATAATGTGCATGGTGATGTAAAATGTTTTTTAAAAATATTTTTTATTTAAAATTAATTATTTTTTTATTTATAATATCTATACATTAAAATTATAAAAAATCATTAAAAGCATGTTTAAAAATATGATTGGGTTATTTTTTAAAATGTTTTTCACTCATAAATATATTAAAATAATATTTTTATTTTTAAATTTGTTTTGATATTATTAAAATATAAAAAATATATTAATTTAAAGAAAAAATTTTATTTTTTTAAATTGTTTTTAAAAGACAAAATAAAACAGCCTAGAAAATAAAAGCGGGCGCACTTTTCAACAGTTTCTAGGTCTCGGTTCTGGATCAAACCAATTTAACTGGCCCGGGCTCAACCCAAACCGTGCCGGGTTTGACAAAATTAGCTTCATTTTCCCTTCCACTCTTGTCTCTTCCTCTCGTCGTTGAAACCACACAGACCAGAGTGAAATCACTTCTGCCACCTCTTCATGCTCTAATTCTCTGGTTCAGGGTTTTAGAAAGCAAAATCCAAACCCCGAAACATGGAAAACCCTAGATTGTCTCTACTCTCTTCTTCTTCGCCTAAATTAGTTATGAGATACCCAACTTCATTCAAAAACCCTACCACCCCTAAATTCTCCATATCCACAACCAGACCCTCACTTCCTTTCCCTCACAGAACTTCCAAAACTGTCCCTCATTCTTCGAGAATTTCCATTTCTGCCCTTTCCCAATCTCATGGTCGCCGTAGAACCTCAAAAAATGGTAACTTTCAGCCCCTCAATTACTAATTAACATCAAAGTCTCTTCCTTTTGTGATTTTACTTGTAGGGTTATTTTTATTTTGTGTTAAATTTTGTTTCTTTTAATGATTTTGGTTTTTGGGTTTTGCTAAGTTTGTGTTATAATGTGATACGGAAATTAGGGAGTGAATATTTTGCTAGCATTTCGTCATCAAGTGGACAACAGACGGCTTCTGTTGGAGTTAATCCACAGTCAGTTTCGCCACCGCCTTCACAAATGTAATGAATTCTCTTTCTAGCATTTAGCATCTCAGATTTTTAGCTAGCTTTGCATTGGCTTGCCCTACTTATATGGGTGTTCTTTGTTTTTATGTGTGGATGGATGCTTATTTTGTTTCTTGATTGTGTGTTTGTAGAGGATCGCCACTGTTTTGGGTTGGAGTTGGTGTTGCGTTGTCAGCAATTTTTTCATGGGTGAGAATCACTGTTTTATATGTACTTTTATCCATTTGTTATTTTTTTTTTCTTTGTTGTATAACATTGTGTTTTATCAAATGTACAGGTGGCTACACGGTTAAAGGTGAGTTCTTATCTCCTGCAAGGTAAAAATGTCTCTGTTTTTGCTGAATTTTCTGGTCTTCTTGCTGAGCAACTATGCAATGGAATGATGACCGAGGATTTTTTTTTAATCGTAAATTACTTGTCACCATTTGATGTTGCATTTATGGAAAGAAATTCGTAGTAAGGAGCTTGTAAAATTTAAGTTGTGGAAACTGGTATGTCATTGACTCCTATTCCTTGTAGAGTTTTTTTATTTTTATTTTTTTTTATTTCCTAACTACCTATCAATTTGTGTGCTATAGAATTGGGATCTAGAGTCAAGGTTGGGGTTTGAAGGTTCCTAGTTCACTTAGGATCAGTTGTTGAGAGTTTCTGCCTAATAATTTGTGTGTATATTTGGTGCGGTGATAGATGGCATAAGTATTTCCTTTTCCTGTCCTTTTTCATTTTTCAGTTTCTTCCTTGAGGTCAGCAACAAATTCATGTCTCTGTCTCATATTAAATTTTCAGATGCTTCTTTCCTCATTCTGTTTTCTCATAAAAGTCCGCCCTGTTTTCCCCTCAGTGTCCCTCTTAGCTTTAGTCCGTCCTATGTTTTCCCCTATTTCATACTGCTCGCAAATTTTTTTCCTTTTCACCTTTTTGTTTTGTTCAATCCATTAATTTAATACATGTACATTTAATTCCTCTAGTCTTTCAAGACAGCCTTCTATAGATCCATCAATGTAATTAAATTTTGTATGGTGTTTTGAAATTTAATGACATTTATTTTCCTTCTGTGAAAATTGATTTGTTTGGATTGAGGTCCTCTGCTCTATTCCTTCTCATTTCAACTCTATTGAAGGTTCATTATGCCAACTTTAAATTAAATGACTTACTCTTCTGAACCAAATTGCTTGATCTAACAGTAGTTAGGGGGTTGGTGCTTTCTTTTGTAGGTGGATAATTAGTACTTCAGATTTGTTCTAATTTCTCAACCCAGTGTTTTCTTCTAACATGTCTTTGTCAATGATTTTCTCTAATTTTTAGTTTCAAATATTTAGAGTAATTAAATTTGACTTGATTCAATTTTCATGGATAAGTGAAGCTTCTGGTGAGTTAGTTTTTTTCTAGCACCTACTGCCTGCTATATTAATCACGTGTCTCAGTTCCTAGAGGAGAGATGTTATAAAAATAACTGCATCTTATGGGATTTACTTTTCAAAAACTAGAGGACCTTTGACCTCAATGCAGACATTTCCATTGAAACTAGTGGTACACTTTGACCTCAGTTAAAGGACCTTCACATTCTACCTTCGACATCAATTCTACTAGTGGCATGCTTTACATTCGACCTTCACGTGTTCCTTTCTAAACTTCTTTGGGTTATTTCAAGACAACTGCTCCTTCCCTGTATACACAACATTTTGGCTTAGCATATATCATTTTCAGGCAAACAGTATGATCTTTGCAACTCAATCAATTAACTTTGCAAATAATTTAACTAGTCATTCTAATCTATTTTGCATGCATCTTTATCAGTCCAAGTTTCACCTCTTTGTTTAGAGATAGCTATAAACATTCCGTATTTAACTTAAGTTATTTCTTTATGCTCATCTTTTCTTTCAGAATTATGCCATGCAACAAGCTTTCAAATCTTTAACAGAGCAGATGAATGCACAAAATAACCAATTCAATCCCGCATTTTCTTCAAGGTCACCTTTTCCATTTTCTCCACCACCAGCATCACAGCCTGCAACCTCACCTTTTCAAGCTGCTTCTCAACCTGCAGTCACAGTAGATATTCCTGCCACAAAAGTAGAAGCAGCTCCAGAAACTGATGCTAGAAAGGAAAAGGAAACTGATACGCTAGAGGAAAGAGAGATAAAGGAGGAGCCAAGGAAATTCGGTATGACAGAATCTTTGGTTGTGAGTTCTTATGCTGTTTAGGGGTTGCTATTTGGCTGATTGACGACTGATAATTGGTTACTGAGAAATATTGAATTTCCCTTCTATTTCTATTTCCTTTCCTTTTTTTTTCCCTGTTCATCTTCCTCTATTTCCTTCACTGTTTGCTCCACTCATGCACAACTATAACTTCAAAACTGAACATACCTTGGAAATGCTAAACTTCTATTGCCCAATTTAGTATTGGGCACTTGCTTATAAGATTTTTAGAAATGTTCTCCATAAGAAAGTGTAATGCAGCTTCTTCTTGCAGCTTTTGTGGATGTTTCTCCTGAAGAAACCTCGCTGAACACTCCTTTTTCAAGTGTTGAAGATGTCATCGATACAAGCTCATCCAAGGATGTTCAGTTTGCGAAGGAGGCGAGTCTTTATTGTTGAAACTTATCTCTATTCTATATTAAACTTTTTCAGATGTAATTATTTCAATACTATATGCAGGCCTCTCAAAATGGAGCTTCTTTTAATCAGGGCCCAGGTGCTTCCGAGAGTTCTCAATCTAGTCGTAAGTAAAAAAGACAACTAAAACTACTCAATTGTCTTGTGCATTGAGATACATAACTTATCTTGCCATTTCTTCTTTGCAGTTCACATGTTACTTTTATGTGTTCTAACTTTTTTTCTAATCATGAAACCAGGAATTCATGGACTTATGAAGTCAACTTTTAATATCTATTAGTGTTTTGGTATTCTAGTTCTATTAGAGAATATATAAATCATATCTTGAGACCTCACCTAATAGATTAAGATTTTGAGTTAAATTGGTTCAATGACATGGTATCAGAGCCTTGATAACCAAGCGGTTATGAGTTTGAATCTCACCATCCTTATTTATTTGATAAAAAAATTAAACACAAGGTAGTGTGGGCATGTGTAATTTTCAAGTCCAAACAGTTTTCACTTGAGGGTCTTCAAAAATGTTTGCTAGAAGAAAATAGGAGACTGGGTTGGATAATAGGCTAGCAGAAGATACAGAACTTAAAAGCATTTATGATGCAAAGATCAATACCCATTTTTAAAAGGAAATATGCAATTAATAAAAATCCTTAGCAGGTGGTGGTAGGATTTTAAAGCCTGATTGAACGTGTAGTGTGACTATTCAAGATTAACCTTTTAGGAATTTCATTGTTTGTTTTAGCAGGCTGATGATTTTCAGTTGCATATAATGTAATTGCTTGCATTGCCATGGTATTGCTATATGCATGTGTATAGGGAATCGTCCATTCAGATCCAATAGTTGTGTAGAGAATCATCCATTTACACCAGCTGTATCTATATGCATGTGTATAGGGAATCGTCCATTCAGATCCAATAGTTGTGTAGAGAATCATCCATTTACACCAGCTGTATTAGCTCATCATGTCCTATTCTTGATAAGTGATATAATTGTTGTGTAGAGAATCATCCATTTACATCCAACTGTATTAGCTCATCATGTTCACACTGCTCTTGATAAGTGATATGAATGAAGCAATTTCTCACTCGGAGCTGTATGGAATTGTAGTTTAAGGATGATTTCAGGTGGGAACATGGAAGCATGTTCTAATTTGATGTTTTGTAGCCTTTGACTTTTCCCACATGACACCGTGTGCTTGATTGCTATTTATGGCCTTAATTCCCATTCAGTATTCTCTGATATTTTTTTTTAAAAAAAAAAGCTTTCTGAGTTGATATTTATTCATGGACAGAAAAGGCAGGATCTTTCTTATCCGTGGAAGCTTTGGAGAAAATGATGGACGATCCAACAGTGCAAAAGATGGTTTATCCGTAATATAGCTTCTTTTCCTCAAAAAAAAATCAATTTGTGCTTTCCCTAGTGTTGTAAATTCATTGTGCTGCTGTTCCATTCTCCTGGAATTTCTTTATTTGCAATTAACTTCAGTGACCATGTTAGTTCTCTTCTTGCTCTTTTTTCATATAAACATATGCTGGGCCTTACTTTTTTGTTTGTCTGAATTACTTATGGTTAATTACCCTGTAAAATTAGATGCCCCATTTCATGTTTTCTTTTTACAGTTTGATTCTTCTCATATCCTTGCAGGTATTTACCCGAGGAAATGAGGAACCCTACCACCTTCAAATGTAAGTCAAACCTTCATTGATGAATATTCTCACGAGGAGGTTTACTTTGGATGTAGTATTTGAGAATCTTGTAAATATATTGCATCACAGACCATTGTTTCCTGTTGTTTAACATGGTATCAAAATCATTAGTGTTTAAGTGAATGCTTAAATATGTAGTGCACAATTTGTGTAGGTAGTGGGAATTCAAGTTCATTGCATGTCCTTTCTTTGTGGATGTGATTTGCTATCATTATCAGGTCAATTATTTCGCATGTAATGTATTTTCAATTTAGATGTTTGCATGGCTTTTGTTTTTCTGAGGGGGGTGGGGTGGGGATCTTGAGTTGGTTGTCTTCCTTCATGGTTCACTGCTATTTTGTTATTACTTTTGTTGATGCAACCAATAGCCTGGGTTTGTTTTTCCTATCCAAATGCAAAATTCATTAATTTTAGCAACTCTAGATTAAGTGTGAATATCTGTTGACACATTATGGTTTTCTGTGCTGTGCACTGTGACTATGTAATAGGGATGCTGCAAAATCCACAATACCGACAACAATTGGAAGAAATGCTGTAAGCACTTGTTCCAGCTCTTTTGCAGTTAATTTTGTTTGATGATGCTTTATGTTGACAGCGTGTTTGACCTTGATGATATTGAGCCTTATGTTTTGATTCTTTCATAGTATATGAAAGCATGGTGTGTTGAGGAAATTTATTAATATATCATTAACCATTATGAGATGCTATTGTGCTAATTTCTATTGTTTTCTCACTGATATTTCAAATATATCTGGATTGGGGATTTCAATGCATTTACATTCAGGTTTCTGAATGATATTTTAAACCCGTTTGCTTTATGCTTTGATATCAGAAATTTCTGCATGCGGTCCCTTCACATCAGACATGTGTCAATAGTTTGTGTGGAGTTATTTTTCCAGTTGTATTGGATGTTCTGTTATTATAATTTTTTATTCTTTTTTTCTTAATGTTCAGCAAGGTGCTTTTCTACTGATACGTTTTATTATAAGCATAGCCCAATGAAGAGCCAGTTTTTCATGGATCTAACTTCATTTGCTGTATTTTTTTTCCAGAAATAATATGAGTGGAAGCAGTGAATGGGACAGCCGGATGGTGGATTCTTTAAAAAAATTTGATCTCAGCAGTCCTGAGGTTAAGCAGCAATTTGGTGAGTTTGGCATTGATTGTTTCTGCTATATGTTTCATCTTCCAAATGTTTATGATTATAATTTGAGAACATTAATTTATTGGATTGTTGTTTGCCTTCTTGCTACCATTCCCTTTTTTTTTTTTTTTTTATTTATATTATATATAAGGGATTTTATAAACTTGGTTGTTAGTCTTTTGGCTGCAATGCTGGCATATTTAGGCTTGATCTGCTCAATTTGGCCCCAATACATTCTCTCAGCTTGATCTGCTCAATGAAGAGTGATTTAATGAATTTTGATGTTCTCCAATAATTTCATAAATGATATCATAAACTTTTTCCAGGAATTTTTATTACTCTTTCCCCCCATTTTCTTTTTTCATCTCATCATTGTATCTTCTCTTTCCCTACCCGAGCTTGACATGCATTACTAGTATTGTCCTGAACTTGATTGTTCATTTCAGTGGACGCGACAGATTATCTCTAAATTTGCATTTAACAGAGGTGCCAGACTGAATTCATTGCATAATGTAACATATGGATTAGGAATAAATTAATAATGATGAAAGAACATTTCATGATTAACAAGAGTTTTGGCTCTATTAGCATGAAGTTTTTGTACTCTGGTAAAATATCCGGGTTATGATTTCTGAGAGTGCCTATTGTTATTTAATCAATGGTTAAGATGCAAAGGTTTATAAATCCACCTATGTTCAGGATTCAGCTTACCCAAAACTGCTGCATGATTTATGCTGGATGTACTTGGAACTTGTTCAACTTTTGTTTTCAGACTCTAATTTTACATTTGATACAGATAATCTGAAAATCACCTTTTGTTTTCTTATTGTGTGGTTTTATGGTCATTTGTGTTTTGCAGATCAGATTGGCCTTACACCTGAAGAAGTCATCTCAAAAATCATGGCCAATCCTGATGTTGCCCTGGCATTTCAAAATCCTAGAGTTCAACAAGCCATTATGGAGGTATATTGCAACTGACTTGCAATTAATTTTTTGAAATCTAACCATCTTTGTAATATTTTGGCCATTTTGCAGTGTTCACAGAACCCACTAAGCATTGCCAAATATCAGAATGACAAGGAGGTATAACCTTTCTCTTCTTATCGCAGACATGCTTCATCAATTATAGAAAATTGTTTGTCGCTGTAATTACATTATTAATCTACGAGTTTTGGTCTTTTAAAATGTCAACTTTCTACCTGGAGGACTACATTGCCTTTTGGTCTGTTATTATGTGTTGTATTGTATTTGTGTCCAGCAAGTACCTCATCAGCATGAATTATTTAAAGGTTAATTTACTTGAAGACCTCAGATAGTTTTCCAAAATAACTGCAAACAACATTCTCCTGTAAAATGGTTTTCCTCACCTTTGATTGATTACTTCCTCCCTTTTTTATAACCAAGTCAACCACAACTCCAAACATACTTTAGCTGTTTTCTCCCATTCTTTCACAGTGCATATTCATTTGTTACTCAAAGAAACACCTCGGGCTTATAGGTTTTAAGTTGCATCAATTCAATAGCTCTCTGAAATATCTGAACTGGAGAACTTGGGATGTTTTCTTCTCCATGCAGGTTATGGATGTCTTCAACAAAATATCAGAAATATTGGGATGACCAGCAGACCTTAATCTCATCATTCTTGGAACAACCATGGTTTCCTGGGAAAGACAAATTGGTGGATTTTCCATACAGCCAATAGAGGCAATTTCCTTCTAGAGTTTCTGCAAGTGATATTCTGGAAGTGTTCAAATTTTGTATAATCACCACTTCTTGAATTTTTATCAGATAGGGCATAGTTTTGCTTTAAAATTTGGAAAGGTTTTGGAAAGATCTTGTAAAATAAACCACCCTAGAATACCATTGCTACTTTTTAAAGCGCTTGTATGTGGGGCGAATAAAAATTCAATAAACTTCCAGAAATCTAGACGAGTGAACGTTCTCAGATCTTCCATGCTGCTGATGTTTAAGTTGTGTCTATCGCAGTAATCTCAATCTATTTTTATTTTTTTTATTAAATGATAGTTGCAAACCAGCAAATGAAAAAATGGCTGAAGTTCATATCAATGTAAAAAGTAAATGGGCTACGACATCATACACCGGGTTCCGGTCATAAGGTTTGATCTCAGCTTCTTCGATCAACAGGGAGGTGGGGCAAGCACCATTTGGAGATCATATCCTAGACAAGATATGATCATAAGCCGCAACAATATTTTCGTAGCATTGCCACACAAGTGAAACATCTTTCTCTCTTACTGCATAGTCTAGCTGCAAAATTTCCATTAAATTCAACATTGTCAGCTCCAGGAACAGTATTGTTTCTAAAAACAAAAGAGTATAAGACGAAAGTAGTCATGAGTAACAAATTAGCTAAAAAAGTACTGGTAACCAATGTTCAAGGCGTCCAACTGAATAAACCAATTGTCACCATTAAGTTCATGAAAATCTAATAACAGTGCCACAAAAATCATTCTATAAAAGATCCTCCATACATGAAAAAAAGGGCGTTAAAAGTACTTACTTTGGTTACATTGTTGAAGAGATTGGAATACAGGGTCCTCAGTTGAGTCCTGTCCTTTCCAGGTTTGCTTTCAATTACAGTATAAAGATCCAGCTTCAAGTTTGAAGAGCGCCTTCTAAGCACTTTCTGTGCTTCTTTCCAAGATTGTGACCCTAACAGATCTTTCAGTTGCAACAAAGATTGTGCGTAGTCTCTGACTCCACTCTCAGCTTCTTCAACTGATCTTCGATCAGGAGTTGCAAACCTGAATTCTAGTCCATTTGCAATATCTTGACTAAACATTGCTTCCTTTACCAATACCATTGTTGCCACTGCTGCTATTGCTCCTATTCTTCTACTTATATTAGACCTCAGGACCTTGAGGGCCATATGACCCTTGGACTGAAAGGTTGGGTTTATGCAGCAAGTGAATATTGGGGGATTGTGGGTTACATTTTGCACTGAGACTAATGGTCTTAATGTCATCCTTGATCCTTTCAACCTCTAGAAGACCATCTGTTGGTTTACGCATCAAAAAGTTAGGGCTCAGCTGGCAAGGCTAAAGAAAGGATGGATGAACAGTTCTATCATTGCTTCATTAGTCGGCTAAACTGAGATGAGACCAGAAACTGATGGAAACCGGCAAGTTTAGTCGCTTCTCTTCTTAGTGTTGCTAAAACGCTATCCAGTTCAGATTTTGAAGAAGAGAGGAAGAGTGAGCAAAGGAAAGGCAGAGATAATGACTTTTTTGTGGCCATGTTTTTGTATCCTTGAGCTGAATTGGGTTTCTGTCCTTTAGTGTAGTAGTCTATTCTATTGTTTATCATTACTAGGAAAAGAGAGAAATTACATTTACTATCCTAAAACTTTAGTCAACAAATGTTAAAAAAAGTATTAAGATCACGTAAGTGTTTTTAGTAGAATTAAAACAAAAAAAAACTAGAGTGTTGAGTTAAATTTTAATTAATTTTATAATATGATAAAAAAAAAATTGAATAACAAAAAAATAATATTGACCTTGTCAAGTTGGGTTAGCTCGTAAAATCCTTGACATATTAAAATTAGAATAACCTTGTAAAAAAAAATATAATAAAAAAATTAATTAAAAAAATAAAAATAAAATATCTATGCAAATCCGATTCAAAATTTCAAATATATAACCCAAAAAGTTACGAAAATCCTGATAAATAAAATAACGAGGGATAAAAATTGAAAAAAAAAATTTCAATAAAAAATAACTATAAAAAAATAAATAATAATAAAAAAATAAAGATTAAATCCAAAATAAGCAAAAATATATATGAGTTATTAATTAAAAAAATAAATTTAAAGATTATTTAAAAAACATAAAAAAAGTTATTAATAAAAAAATTAAAAAAAACATAAAAGAACAAGGTTAAGTGTTGTAGGCTTAATAAAATAAGTCAAGTGCTTGACCCACTAAGAAAAGGCCATGAATGGCTTTTATTTAAAGTTAATGGAAGCAGATGACTTGTTGTCCACTATATTTTGTGATAAAAATTTCTTTAAATTTTGGCTAGTGTAGTGGCTAGAAAAAATAAGTTTTTTTTTTTCAATTTATTTTTGATATAAAACACCTAGTAATTTTTTTTTTCTTTCTAATTTTACATTAAAAGATATCAATCAACTAGTATATCAATTAATATTAAATTCTGCAGTTGTTTGTTACATATTGCTAAAGTAGGAGAATAATTAATCTCCACAACGGGAGGAGGGACAAAGTACTCCAAAAAACTTCACAAGAATCATGGAGAAGCTCATATCCCATAACACAAACCATTGAAGCAATTAAATAATAATAATAATAATAAAATGTAAACTAATAGCCGTTTATGCATCCATAACAAATTAACCAAAGAATTTGGCTTAAAATGTAAAAAAGCTAATTAAAATACTTCAGAATTAATAAACATAATCTAAAGATAAGAGTACTTGTTCCTTTAAAAGGTTTTAACCACACACATGCAGCTGATTTTTGCTTGAATGATTAGCTTATTGTCCACAAGATAATCATTTCATCTCTTTCTACCATTGCCAAGCGAAGAGATATGCTTTCATTATCACCTCCTTTTCCGTGGGGATAGAGAACCAATTGCCTGTAAAAAAAGAAAACAAAAACATCAGTTTCCTTATCTACAGGTAGAAGATGATGATGGAAGATAGGATATGGTACGTATGGGTACGTAGAACTAACCATTTATAGCCACCTGCTTCAAAGGCATTTGTTACGTATTGTTCTATTTCTGTACTCTCTAAAAGTGTGGAGAAGGACTCAATTTTAGATAAATAATGAGATGGTGGAAGTTTTCTGAATTCTTGCTTTTCTGCAATGTCTAGAAGAGAAGTATTAGAGCATGTCAAGGTAAAAATTCAAAGAAAAAAGCAATATTTTAAGATAATAATTAACATATCACTCGGTATATATCAAGTTAGAATAAAAAAGATTGAAAGCAAACCATCTAGGTGGTGACCCAGTGGTAAAAACTTGGAACCAAGAGGTTTGCTCCCTCTATGGTCTCAGGTTCAATCCCTGGAATTGCTCATATGATGGTCACTGGAGGCTTATATGGTCGTTAACTTCAAGGCCCGTGGGATTAGTCGAGGTGCGCGCAAGCTGGCCCGAACACCCACGTTAAACTAAAAAAAAAAAAAGATTGAAAGCATCTTCGACCTAAGAAATAATTGTATATTAACTCTTTAATAAATAAAATAAAAGGGATGCAGTAAAAATTTACCTCCTGAGCCACCATATATTCCATTTACTATATTGAGCCAAGACCTTGCTTGGTAGTCCAGTGAAAATAAGAATTCTACAGTGAAATTTTGCCAACAGCATAGAAAAATACACTTTGGTCACTAAGTTTTTAAATTTGTACCATGTCGTCTGCTTTAGTTTTATTTGTTTTTAAAAAAGAAAACAATTGCACGGGTGAGGGCTTTTTTTCATGGGCCAAGACCTTGTTTGGTAGTCTAGGCCTAGTAGGGCTGGCCTTGCAAGCCTAAGCATCCATGTACGTTTGAGTTTGATTCTTTTGGTCCACTGTATTGTTTTTTTTAGAATGTTTTTGTTTTTAAGTAAAATTGTTATAGTGATCTTTAAAAAACCATTAGTTATGCCATTATTTTTAAATTAAATTAAAGTATTTTATTTTAATATTAAAAAATTATTTTATGAATTATTATATCTAAACCTAATATACAAAGTTTTTTTTTATAAAAAAAATGCTTATAAGTTTTCAATAAAAATCAAATATCTATTTTTATTTTTTTTGTCAATTCTTTATATAATTTTATCAAATTAATTATTATATATATAATAGTGGATAAATTATCACTACATGATTTTTTTTTTATTGAACTTGTTCTATATCATAATAAGTTTTAGTTTGAAAAATCATATTCCTAGTAAAAAGAACATGTTTTTCATCAAAATAAAAAATTACATACATGAATAAAGAAAGAATATTATGATTAAAAAATACAACCTTTTTTTCCTTTATAATCTAAATCATTGGAATTCTTATGAAAATTATGTTAATTATCTTAGGTTTTTTTACTAATAAAAAATATATTTTATATAAAAAAAGATGTGTGTATAAATTTTTGACTTAAAGATATTTTTTCCTAGAACTTAAATGGTTAAGATCCTTAAATATTTTTATTTTAATCATCATAAAATTATATAAAGATAAATATAAAAAATGATCTCGCGACATCTTACGAGCTAACTCTCTGTTGCACTCACCGAATATTTTGAACATTTTATTCTCATCGTACGCCACTTTACCTTTGTACTAAGTTAAAACACCATAAAGAACCAAGACCACTTCAATGCTTAACTTGTAAGCACTCTCCGCGATTTCACCAAAACAACCATCAAAATCTCACCATGGCTTCTCAATTCTTTCTGCTCGTCTTCTTCCTCTTCAACTTAGCTTCAATTCATGGTTAATTTTCATTTTTTACCACATGGGTTCTAGCATTTATTTTGTTTTTTTAAAGAAAGTTGTGATACAGTGTACCATTTTTCAATGACAGGGGAGCAGATCATGTTAGAAGATGGGTACATGGTAACTACAATGATGGATGGCCACAAATTAAATGTAAACCCACACGCAGTTCAACTCAGATCATCTGATCTTGTAGTCCTTGATTCTTCTAAGAGTGTTTTTTACACTCTACCATTTCCCATTTCTCAGGGTAATAAATTTCATTTGGAGCTAGTAGTAAAGTTCATTACTTTACATAAATGTTGACTCCTAAGTGTGGAATTTTTTTTTTTTTAAAAAAAAAGAAGTTCGTAGCTTGTTTGGGAACAAAGATGTTGAATTGGGTTGTGCTAAAAAAATTGATTTGAACTGGGTTTGTGGGCCTCATCATATCAATGGTGGACACAATTTTGTGTTATGATTGGTGCCACAAACTCGTGCAAGGGGATAGATTGGTTTGGAATGGGCAGTTAGAAACAAAAAATGTCAAAAAGTTAAATGAAAGTAATTATAACTTCTGCTATTGTTTTTGTTCGTGTTGTTTCATGTAAAAACATTTGTGTTCTATAGCATCATCATCTTTGTGTTTTTTTTTCTCTTTTGTTCCTTTATATTGAAGCATGGTTTCCCTTTCATCATTTTTTCCGGG
The DNA here is from genome assembly GCF_005239225.2 of Populus alba. Lineage (NCBI taxonomy): Eukaryota > Viridiplantae > Streptophyta > Magnoliopsida > Malpighiales > Salicaceae > Populus > Populus alba. The sequence continues at coordinate 18,163,118 of NC_133300.1, read as the reverse complement.
CTTATAGTGATGAATGCCATGGATAAAAGTTGTAAATTGGGAAGTGGATGCAACCTTTTTTATGGTATTGTCCATCTTTGCAAAGGTTAAAGTTTGAATGTTAATTATTATTCTTATTCATGTGAAATTCTGACCTCTTGAGGTTGGATTTGTTTTTTACTGGAAATAAGAGTCTGAATTGAACTTGTTGACTAATGTCTTAGCTTTCTAAATTCAAGAATTAAACTCTGTAGTTGAATTGAGCGCTTTCTTACCAAATCAGTGGATTCAGAGAAGGTTGTTAGTGATAGCACCTGATTCATTGACTTGATTATTTATATTATCAAAATTGCAGATGGTGTAATGGTAGAACGGTTATCTGGAAGTGGGGATAAAGGGTACATAGATGGAGAACCAGGCTTGGCTCGGTTCAATAAACCAAAGAGTTTCACAGTTGATCTTAGAGGGAATGTTTATGTAGCTGATCAACTAAACCATGCTGTGAGAAAGATAAGCAGCTCAGGTGCTTTTAATTGCAAATATTTACATCAAATTTTGGATTCTATGTGCTTGTACATTGGAAGAAAAGTAAATTACAGGTGCTTATTTTCTTTTTCTGTCTTTTTAGGCACGACCACCACCATAGCTGGTAATTATTCCCAGACAGGTCGGCAGGATGGTCCAGGCAACACTGCAACATTCTCCAGTGATTTTGAGGTGCTTTTTGTTCCTCAATTATGCGCTTTACTAATTTCAGATCATGGCAATCAACTGCTTCGCCAGGTTGACCTTAAGCAAGAGGATTGTATATTAGATTCTCAATCTGGTGAGAATCTGAAACATTGTACAATCTTTTACTTTAGGTTCTGTTAGAACTAAATGGAAATGGTAGGCCCAGTTTATCATGAACTTAAAGCGAGGCTTGTGTTTTTAAATTTACAGCACTTGGAGCAGTTAAATTTTGGGTCCTTGGACTGGTGCTTTCATGTTTGTTTGGCTTAGCCACGGGGTTTGCAATTCGTCCTTATGTTATACCCCATGTAAGTGTTAATAATATTCATAGTCTTCCACAAGATCAATCACCTTGGACACTGTTGCTAACCCAGTTTTTCAGACAGGAAGGCGTCAGACCCCTTCATTTCAGCAAGACATGGAAGCATTGCCTATTCAATCTGGCGAGTCTAATACCGAGGAGTTGCTTCGACGTCAGAAACGCAATTGCTAGTTCTAGGCTTTACGTGCTTTCAGAGAGGCTCTTATGCCTGAGCCTGTCTCATCTTTCACTCATGTTTAGGATCAACACTGTAGGTTCTAAGGTTTTAAACAAGGATTTTTTATCCTTGATGGATTCTGATGTAAGTAGTCATAAGGTAGGGAAGTCGCAGGTGTATGCTGATCAGTTGAAGGATTTGATAGACTTTAATGTTCAATCACAATCATCAAGCTCGATGAGCAACATCTTGAAGCTAGGAGAAGGGGGTCAAGAGAGATGTGTTGCTTCATTGGATGGCTACGGAAGGATAAATGATATGATCCAGGCTAACCTCATGGGATTCGGTGAGCTGGCCAAAGAAACAACTCCTGTTGATGTGCCTTTGGTAGGGAGTTTGGGTTTAGTTAAAAGGAGATGAAGTTGCTTAGAGTGAATTCTCCATGTTTCTTGATGCTATATCTGCTATGGCTTTGCAAATTCTGTGTGCTATGATGTATAATCTAATTTATGTTTTCTTTCTTGGATTCTCCTCCTTTTTTCTGTTATATGGCTCTTTTCACGTTTCCAATAGCTGCTCTGAAGAAGATCATTTCATCTCTTATATGGCCTTTTGAGTCAAATAAGTGTCATGTTCCGAGCTCTGAATGCTGTCAGTAGTTTTGGTGTCGAGAATTCATCCCTGTGAGGGGCAGGTTTGGACACAAGAATGCTTCGGTTTCTGATTTTTAGAGGGTTTAAAATTGATTTGCTCTTTTCGAGGGAGTGGCATCATGGATGGTGAGAACATTGATTCTCATGAGTCAAATCCTTAAACTTAACCATCTGCTAATCATCACAACAACAATATTTTCACTCAAGAACTGATTAATTTAGATTGAAACTATCACGTTAAGCGGACCAAAACTACATGAGTTGGACCAACTAATTGAATGAATTATCTGGCATCCATTTTTTCACAACCAGTGAAGAATTCAAGCTAGGTTTTACGTTATCAAAACAAGTTTTTGTTTTTTGTACTTTAATATTTTTAGAATCATGATTCAATCATGTTTTTTAAAAAAACTAAATTTTTTTCAGTTTTAAATTAATTTTTTAAAATATTTTTTTTATTACTTTGATGTTGCTATATATATAGCAAAAGACATTTTAAAAAACAATTTTTATCCCATTCCCGAGCAATATATTTATATGAATCACACCCTAATAATTAAGACTGATACATGCTCAATAACTATTTTTCCTTTTTTTTCTTTTTCAAGTTGAAGCTTCTAGTGTTGCAGAGCTGCTGGGGTCTCGTTCAACGTATTATGAAGACCCTCTTACACCATCACTTTCTTTATAGCTGACCAACTCTCCCAACTATTTCTCGACAAAGACATGAGCATCCCCTCTTGTCATGGCTCGTGTTTTGAAAAGGGGCCTCTTTTCTTTTCTTTTCTTTCTAAAACTTGTGTGAAAATTAATAATCACTTAAAAGCAGTGGCCAAAATTGACTTACTACGGATCACTCAAGCAGTAGCCAAAATTGACTCGCAAAAGGCAGGAGTAATCTTATCATGCTTCAAGATAAGGCCAGATCCATATATTTTTCTGTACAGATATGAATCGGAAAGGGTTTGACTTTGTTGGAGGTGGAAATTAGTACAAGTGGTTGACCCTGTAAAGAAAAGTCATTTCCCCGAGGAGAGGTGGCGGCCATGGAAGGTTTTAGGGAGTGGAAGAGTGTGTGTCAATCTAATGTGGCAAAGATAGATTCATGAATCAATAAGATGTCTACTTCAGACTTACACCTGAAAGCATTTCTGGTTGTTGCCGTCCTCGCTGCCTCAGTCCCACTTACAGTAGCCTGATACTTTCGACAGAGACACAAAGGGATAGCATTATCTTCATCTTCTCCATCTTGTTTTTTGTTTCTTTTGTTCTTGAGTCAATACCTGTCATCTCTCACAAAATCATAGTCGTTAGTACTGATTTGACTTTGCATATTGGTATAAAAAAGGAAGGAATACGATCCTGACTTGAGACAGATTTTTAGATAAATTAAATAAAATATTAACTTGATAAAATCTGTGGATTTACAAACTATACACAAAACCATGATGATGATGATGATGATGTAGGATATAGAATTTCATAGGGAACCTCTCACCCAGTCATGTAGGCACCATATAGAATTTAAATCTAAACAAATTTAATTTTTTCAAAAATATAATTAGATTATAATATTAAACACTACTTGAATTAAAAATATATTTATTTAAGAGATACGTTACGCTAATAAAAATGCCCCGACAAACCTGGCAAACCTCACAAACAAACCAGCTCTAAGACTAAGAAGCACTTTTAACCAATCAGCAAGAGACATAAATTAGGTCATGGTCCAACCCTGATTGGCTCCAAATATTTTTGAAATTTGGCTGCAGTAAAGTAAGCGGGCGTTTCATAAGTAACCAAGTACTGGTCCTATGGCCAATGAGCCAGTACTAGCCCTTTCCTTGTAATAAGGAAAAGTCATCTCAGGTCTCTTCTTCAATTTGTTTTTTAACATTAAATATTTATATAATTATTAATTTTAAAATTTATAAAATTAATTAAAATACATACAAAATGAGTAAAAAAATAAAAGTTCATTGCCCCTGCATAGATCAAAGACTTGAAAATAGGATCGAAATTCTCAGTTCCCTCGGACGTGCCAAAACCCATATCAGATCTCCACATGAATTGAAACCGCTGTCTCCAAGCTCAAGATTTATCACTGGTCAGTGCTATCCCCCACGGCCCACCCCCCCTCCCTTCTCTCACTACTGTGTGTGATCACTGACCCACATGAAGTCGCCTGTCAGATATCGTTGATGGAGGAGTGCGACAAAATGTTCACCAAACAAAGACAAACAAACAGACCAATAGATTAGAAACCATGAAACAAAGACCACTTGGTTTGTACTGACAAGTCTTGTCGAAAGAAATCACCTAGAACCCCGTACGAGGTCACAGCCATTCCAGGAGACAACATCCATCTCCTCTTGTCAGAATCCATTGGAGTTGCCTATTCTCCACAGTTCCTTGTTGAGTCCAGAATACTCGGTTGGAGGAAAGATCAAACCGCCTTGACCATGTTATGAGTTTTAACAATAAATCCTTCAGGGTGTCAGGTGCTAGTCTCGTAAAACCAGTTCAAGAACACCCAGTTTCCACAGCTCTAGAAGAAATATCGCATACCATGGAAACATGCTCCTTTCTTGCACGAACAGTTATTGATGTCACACCATGTTGTCCATGGTTTTGAAATTTCAGTTCATTGTCGGAGTCACAGTCAGTCTATGCTGACATAATTTTGTACATCATTCGACTATTTTCAAAACTGAGAAAATAACTTTTACCACGCTATCAAATACTGGCTCAAGAAAAACATGCAATTATAAACATCTTTCTCTACGAAAACTACAAGAAAGCAAGAAAGCTCAATTATAACAAATACAATCATCCAATTATACAAGAAGACACGACACAGTTGCATGCGCAAAAATACACACGATGTTGCCATACTAATAACACACACCACAGTTAACAACTAACACACACAACTGACCAATTCTACAGACATGTTGAGACAAGAGTTCGTCAACTGCTGCTACCATTAATGGGAGGAGATTATTAATTCTGAACACTCACTTCAGTCATAGTTGCAGCCTTCACCTTTGGAGGCCGACCCCTTGGCCTTCCACTGCCTGCCGTCATTGGAGCTGCTGAGGTTGTTGTAGCACTTCCGGTGGTTATTCCTCCAGTAGGTCGTGCCATCTTGCGTGGCCTCCCTCTTGGCTTTCCACTTCCTCCAGTCGCAGCCTTTGGCTTCACTGGCTTTGGGGGTGCATTGGGATCCTTTGGTGGACGACCCCTCGGTCTGGCAGGGGGCAGGTCTGAGCCCGGAGACAATGGGTCTTTCGGCTTAGGGGGCCTACCACGACCACGCCTAGGAGGAGCATTGGGATCTGGCTTCATGTAATTGTTTTTCCAAAATACTAACTCTCCGGTATCCTTCATTCGATTGAGGTGGTGTGAGAGGAGGGCAGTGTGGCCAGCTGGCAAGTCCCCATATTTTGATTCGATGTATTTCGATATTGACGTCTTGTTACAGCCACTAGCCTCATTCAATGCTTCAATGGCTGACAAAATCATCTGATAACAGCAGGAAAGATCAGTCAAGATTACAAAAAGAAATTCCTTGCAAAAACAACGGTAAAAAAGTATAAATGCTACCGATATGATGAAATTGGAAAGCTTTTTTTTTTAGAGAAATACAATCAATGAAGAAAAAATGTAAAACAAGGACTCGGGAGTCGGGACATCCCTTTCTCTATTTTCTTGGAAAAATGAAGGTATAGAATTTATGAATTCAAATGCATTGAATCTCAACTCTGGAAAGGAAAATGCAAGATGAGGATTGCGTGAACATGGATTTATCTTAAATTTGTCCAAAGTTCCCAATTTTCTTAATAAATAACTAAGCACATATCTGCTGGAGATTCAACCAGGATACCCCAGTGGCTGTTAAAACTCATCTCAGGAACACCAAACTGAAACAGTTTTTTTACATGAGGAAAAGGTACTGCCAAAGTTTCTGAATAAAAACATGCGAAATGCAGTCATTTTTTTAAAATGTTTTTTTTAACAACAGAGGATTTCAAGAAAATAGGTTTCTTGAAGGAATTTGTTTTTTTCAAAAAAAAAAGTCCAGCTCTATATTTCAATAACCCAAAATTAAGCATAAGTAGCATAAACTGAGTCAACAAAAACCAAACCAAGCCTAAAAAGGGGAAAACCCAATTTAAGCTTTGATTTTTAACAAGCATAAACCAAATCGGTGAAAAAAAAAATCTTTTTGCATAACAAAATGTGAAGAATAATTTAAAGAAAATTGAATCCCCCATAAAATTCTATTTTTTTCCCCTTTAATACGAAAATTCAAGCAGAAATAGCAGCAAAAATATAAAAACCAAGCTTTAAAATAATCAAACTCAATCTCAATTAACAAAACTAAATCAAATAAAAAAAAGAGTCTTTAACATCTTCCCCGGAGCCCATCTTTTCCCTTTCAAGCAACATCTTCCCCAGAGACCATCTTTTCCATTTCAAGCACCAACCCCAACAAATTCTAAAAAAAAGAAACTCAGTGATGTAAAGCTAAGCAATGAAATATGAAGAACTAAAGATCAGCTACAACAATAAAAGACAGTAACTTTTCCTTCTCTTTTCTTTCTTTTTTCTTGCAGAGGAAAGGAAAATAGTTGTTCAAGTTAAGTACCTCAGGGTAAGGAGGGAGTGATGGGGGCTTATTAATCTCCTCAGCTGCCATTAAATTTCCAACAAAATAAGAGAGAGAAAGTTTGAAACTTTAATGTCCAAACTCTTCACCGAAGTGAACTGAGTGAGTCCCACAAAAGAAGCTCTAACAACAACAACTGCTTTGTTTCAAAATCTTGCAAGGAATCACTGTTTCTTGATCTATTCTGTTGAAAAAGGATATGCAACAAGGGTTTTTAACTTTTTATTTTTTATTTTTGGAGAGAAAATCGATGGATGGCTAGGATTGTTTGTTGGATGACGATCTAATGGATGAGAGCGTGCCATAAGGATGTGAGTTGGATTGATTACGTGGCATGTTGCGAATATTTTTCCTTTTTTTATTTTTTTGAAATTTACTTTTTTTATTATCCATTATTTGAGATGAGGTTTTATTTTGTTATCATCATCATCATCTTGGCATGGATAATGCCCCTCTTGCACTAAAGAAATATGAGGAATGGCATGGTCCCCTCCCCTACCTTCCCAAAAAACAATGGTGAGAATCTTATCATTTATATAATGTTTTGCTCAAAGTTTTTTTCTTTTTAATAAACTAATATGAATAAATCTTTAAAGATTTTCTCCAAACCGCACTTTAATCCCTTTTTTTAAAAAAATAATAATCTCAACTTTAGTTCATGAGAGTTCAAACGAATTAAACTTTAGTCATGTGATTTTGAAAACTTGCATTTTAGCCCCTGTAGTTTCTCCAAGGCTTAGGAGTGATCTACAAGTTTTACAATGAAGAGAGTTATATATAATATTTACATTTCATTTTAATTCGATTTTTTAAGATTATGAATTTTACTATAATTTTTTTTATGAAACATTACTTTTTCATTTCTTTTTGGCCTATTAAATATATAAATTATCAAAAAGATTTACTTGATTTCCTTATACTTTACTACCATAATTGTCTTTAAACAGATAAAAATTGTTGAAATTAACACCATAAATTGAAAGAAAATATGCTAAAGTTACATGTTTCAAAGGATGTATGTGTGCCAAAATTTGTTGGCAACTCCATCATCTGAGTTTGGCTGGAAAGGATCCCTCTGCTACAATATTTTTTCGGAGGACATATATAAACTACGGGGAAAAACATTATTATAGTTATCTTTTGGAAGACATATATAAAATATATTATTTATCAAAAAAAAAAAAAAAGTGTATCTGACGAAGTACAATAGGACGTGTTTGGAACCATATTCATGGCCATCCGGCTGGATGATTGGCCCTCTCCTAGATCTAAAAATAGAACATGAAAAATTTGTAAGGATAGCTAAATTAATTAGATTTAAGTTTGATATTTAAAAGTTATGAGTTTGAATTTTTTTAGGATTATTGGAGGTTTATATAATCATTAATTTTATAACTCATAAGATTAGTCGAGATATATGTAAGCTGATTCGAATATTTATATTAAATTTTAAAAAAAAAAAACATGAAAAGCTGTAGGAAAACACATTAACTTAGATAACCCTCCGGATACTTTACCACAGGAAGACTCACCTAAATAAAGGACCGGACGTCTGCGAGAAGGGAGCGAGTCAATGGAGGTTAACCCTACCCATCTGCCGATCATACGTCTATAATAAAATACTCATAAATGTTAAGTCATGAGGGAGATAGAACAATAACCTGCAAAATGGTTTATGTGGAGCCTTAGAAGATCCTGTTAGAGTACAGCCACCACCACTCTTGGTGGTTTGAAAATGGCTACAAGAACCACCATGTTAGTGATGAGTGGTATGATATCCGTTCAGCTCAAGGAGTTTTGTGCAAAAAAAAATATAGAATTATACAAAGTTTACTACAAATAAGAAAAGTACAGTAAAAAACTCACTACAAAAATAGAATGATTTTTATAATGTATTTATCATTTTAATTTTATTAATTTTTATACTTATCAATATAAACATTCAAAGTTTATAAGAAACATTAGTTAAAACGAAGTATTATTTATGTTTGTAATTTTTTTAAAATTAAAATAAAATAAAAATAAAAATAATAAAAAAATTAATATTTATTTATTTTAATTGTGCTCGTTGTTTTTTCATAAAATATAAATCATCAATTATCATATTTATTGAGAATTTTTCACCAATCTCTTTTTCTATATAAACAATAAAATAATATACAAAAAAATCATCCTTCATGCTATTACGAAGTCTTGTTTTAACAATTTTTATTCTTGAAAAATCTCGTTCGGTAATTACCATCAAAATAAGCCGAATCAATCTTTCAATTAGTGGAAAAATTGTTGATTTTCTATTTTTCTACCAATCACTAGTATAAATCTACAATCTGTGATAAATTTTTAAACTTTAGATGATTAGGTATGTCAGGCTCATAATGTTGTAACTGGAATCTTAACTGAATTGTTTCTTGGTCAGATAAATCTTCAGAATAAAACTTATCAATAAGTCTATATATATCTTCAATGTTAAATGATTTATAGGTATTTTTAGGATTTAAAGTTGCGTTCAATACAAGAAGATTAGTCCTCTACTTAGTGAATCTATCATTTAACTTTTTTAATTGTTGATTAATGATAACTGTAAATATATCAACACGATGATGATATTCAATTATTACTGATTTTTTTTACAGTGAGATCGTCCCACATTAAAAAAAGAAGCATTTATATTAAGAATTTGAAAGAGTTTCTAAATTCCTAACTTCTTCTAAAAGAGTTTATCAATTATTATCTTTTAATTTTTAAATTAAAGTCTTTATGGTAGACACCAAATGTATAACATTTAAATTGTTTTGAGATTTTTGTTGTAAGGCTTAATAAAGTATATCAGTAATTTCCATAAATACAAAATCAAATGATATTAGAAACCTAACTATAAAAGTTACATCACCACATTGAGAATAAATAGATCTATCCGAAACAACCTTATTAAGAACCAAGCATGCTTCCCCACATATTTTTATCAGACAACAAATTAATTTGAAGCATGAACTACATTTAGTATATAAAGTTAGTTACAAACCACTTACTTGATTAGTTTCTTTATCCATTTCAATTTCACCATCAACAATTAAATGCTCAATTTTAGCTACTTGAAAAACCTACAATTTATCATTGCACTTGCAAGAAGTACTAGCAATGTTGGCAATAAAATCAATTTTAAAAGAAAATATGAACATCAGATAATTCTATCTTTAATAATAAAGATTGCAAACCATTCCACTGTCTATTCATATTACTAGCATCATTATACCTATGACCTATAATATCTTAAATATTAAGATTATGATAAAGATAAAACAGATGAAATATCTTCCTTAAGAGTTAAAGCAATTGTATTTTTAATATGTACTATGTCCAAAAAATATTCTTGTATAAATTTATTTTTATTAACAAACCTAATAACAAGAGTCATTTGCTTTCTTTTGAATTCATCTCTAACTTCATAAACAATTAAATAATTTTTTTCATAACCATTTTCACAGCGAATTAAAGACTGAACATTTCTAGGAAAGACATACTACTTTTCCTTTTAAATTTGATGTGAAGTGTACTTAGCATTTTGTGGAGCAATACCCAAACCAAGAGTTTTTTTATTGAGTTTTTTGTTGTTTTTTTAAAATTAATTTTTTTATTTTATTTTTGTACTTTGGTAATGGGTTGGTTAGGAACAGACCTTTGTATTTCTTTTCTTCTACAGGGAAATCCTATTTTCATGGCCTGGGTTGTGGATTTGGGTTATTTACATAGATTTACTCGAGTTGTTTTTTTTTTGTCTTTTTTAAAATTAATTATTTTCTTTTTTTTTGTTCTTCAATATTTGATTTATTAGAATTGAGCTTCTTAATTTATTTTTATTTGTATTCTATGAGGTTATTAAGGTCACATGACTTAAGTTATAAGTTTTCTAAATTAACTTTCTTGATCGATTCAATATGTCACCGTTTTAATTTTTTTAAAAAATAATTATATCCTTCAATATGCATGATTTTAATAATTTAAAAGTGTGTTTGTTTGGTATGCATTAAGTTTTATATTTCCTAACATTTTATTTTTAATTTTTCATAACCAGAAAAAATAGCTCGGGTTAAGGAGCTAGTTTCAAATCTCATGGCCGTGAACCTCCACTTGAAGAAGTGGACCGGGTTGATTTTTTTAGTATATGCTTTTTAAATAATGGAAAGATTTATTTATTTATTTTAGGAATTTACTTGTTTCAATATAAATGTCTTTTTAAGCATAAAAGGCACCAATCTTATATCCATCAAGTTAAAAACTTCAATCCTTCCAATTTTTCTAGTTAGATAATGAATGTTCAGATGATTATTGTCAAGAAACTTCAATTATATTTAAAACTCAAACTCAAACTCATCATTACCACACATAACAACTTAATATTTTTAAATTCAAATAATTTTCTAAAACTAGTTACTTTTTTTTTTTGAGAAAATAAAACTAGGTACGTAGTTTCAATATATTAAATTTAATTGAAAAAACTACATAGTTTTTTATTGAAAAACATTAATAGCACAATCTTATCTTTTCATATGAGCGGGTAAAAACTTATTAGTAAACTAATAGCCAAGATTATACCCGGGTTTTGGACTAATCCAAATTTAATTTATTTAGGATTTGAATAAAAAAAAAAAAACCTAAGTATAAAAATATAGTGAAAACACGGTTCCAAAAGTTGATTTTTTTTTTTTTTAAATTTTGTTTTTAAAAATTAATCCATGCTGACCTATAAATCAGACTTGCTAGTTATAAGCTTGCTTCGGGATGACCTGGATCGAATTTTATAACCATGGAGTATACAACGTCGTACAGGAATCCTGGTTGAAGTCAATTCCATATCCACAAGCAATCACACGCTATGACCTTATCTACAGACTGATCAGGTCCCCAAAAAGAAATATTTTATCCAAATCCGAGAAATCTGCTAATCATCAAACTTTCAGATTCTCTGCAACAAGAAGAGAAGCCACGTAACAGCAAAAGCCCTCTTCTGTTTCCTCTATATCAAATCTGTTTTTGATGATTTTGTCCTCTGACACTGCAGAAGAGACTAAACAACCAGCCATGAGTACTATTGCTGCTGATGCAAAAGCTGAGCACTTTGAACTCAACAATGGAACCATACGTGTTACTGTCACCAACTACGGTGCCACCATCACTTCTCTCTATGTTCCTGACAAGCATGGTTCCTTTCCTTTCTCTTTCTCAGCATATGTTTCAGTATATTTTGTAGTTAGTTTCTTGGATTCTTTGTTATGTGTTTGAGGGGTGGTTGATGTAATGATTGTGTTTTTGTCTGGTTTGCAGGGAAAGTTGCTGATGTTGTCCTTGGTTTTGACTCGATTGAAGCATATGTGGTGAGTTTCAGTGACCCTTTTTGTTTTTCAGTGAGATTGTCCTTTTTGGTTGCTTCGGCTGCAAAAAGTTGTGGTTTTGACACGGTTTTCATGGAAAGTTTTGTCTGGCTCCTTGGAAAATACAGAAGTTTGATGAACTTGAGGACTGATTTTGATTTCCCATTTTTCTCTTTCTTTTTTTGGTGGGGTTTGCTTGATCTTGATTCCTCTACGAGGATTGCTTTCTGAAAGATGAAGTTGAAATTTGCTGTGTTCTAGCATATTAGGGTTACTGATGATGTGATTTTTTTCCTTCTCTTGATTGGTGTTTGAGCAGAAAGACAATGCGCCTTATTTTGGTTGCATTGTGGGTCGAGTTGCAAACAGGATTAAAGAGGGGAAATTCCATCTCAATGGGGTGGATTACTCTTTGCCTATAAATAATGGGCCAAACAGTCTTCATGGTATGATAGAATTAAATTCCTAATATTTCAATCATCCATGAATCAGTGCCAATCAGTTATGCAGTGATATGAAACAATCGTGTTTTCCTTTGATTAAGTTTTTTAGTTCTGTTGACTGTGTCTCAGTGACAAAATCCCCCCCACGCCCCTGATAATGCCTACAAGTAGGATGAGAAGATTTGAAATCCAGCAACAAGCGTAGGAATCTCAATTTTGCCGTTCAAATTACTGTTCACTTCATGACACTTTCGTGTTAAGATTTCACTTGACCCAAAACATCTAGCTGCAGTTCTTCATAGGTGTTGAAAAGAGATAAATTGAAGAAGAGGTTGCTTATCGTTGCTTCGAGCCAAAAAAGAAGCGGTGGCTTGAACATTTTGTATTAGTAGTAGTTTGGTTTGTAAATTTAAGAGTTGCTTCCTAATCCATCGCTCTGTAATTTGATGAACTTCAGTCCTTGAATTTCTGAAGTGTTGATTCTTAATGTGAGGAATTTATTGTTGCACAAATTTTATGGATTAAGTGTTTCAAGTTATGATGACTACTTTGTTGGCATACTTTCCAGGTGGGAATAAGGGCTTTGACAAAGTGGTTTGGGATGTTGTGGAGCATAAAGATGGTGAGCAACCATCGATTACCTTCAAGTATGAAAGTCATGATGGGGAGGAAGGTCAGCTCATTTTGTGTTCTAATGATTCCCCTTGCATTTCTATCATATACAGATCAATTTACTGCTTTTTTCTGTGATCAGGTTACCCAGGGGATGTTTTTGTGACCGCTACCTACACGCTTACTTCGAGCAAAACCTTGAGGTTGGATATGGAAGCAGTGCCTAAGAATAAGACCACTCCAATTAACCTAGCACATCATACCTACTGGAATTTAGCAGGTCACAGCTCTGGGAATGTGCTCGAGCATTTAGTTCAGATATCAGGATCTCAAATTACCCCTGTGGACGAGAATTCAATCCCAACAGGTGAATTCTTGCCAGTTAAAGGCACTGCCTTTGATTTCACTTCAGAGAAGAAAGTTGGAAGCTCGATTAGGGAAGTCCCTGGCCTAGGGTATGACCATAACTATGTCCTTGACTCTGGGGAAAAGAAGGAAGGATTGAAACACGTAGCCAAAGTGAAGGACCCTTCAAGCTCCAGGGTGCTGCACTTGTGGACAGATGCTCCTGGTGTGCAGTTCTACACTGCTAACTATGTGAATGGTGTTCGTGGGAAAGGCGGGGCTGTTTATGAAAAGCATCCAGGATTATGCTTGGAGACTCAAGGATTTCCAAATGCCATTAACCAACCAAACTTCCCTCCTATTGTTGTTGTACCTGGAGACAAGTACAAGCACTCAATGTTGTTTGAGTTTTCAGTGGAGTAATTTATTAACCTGCACCAAGGAGCTGCCAGGTACTTTTTGTATTAATTGATTGAGTTTTTTGGGTTTTGGGTTATTGCATTTTGATGTCCGTAAGATTTCATTGAGGTGGATGATATGACAGAATTCTTAAAAAGAATAAGTGAAATTTCATAATTTATTGACTCTCAGACTGCAGATAAATTCACTGTCTCCCTTCCTAAAACACAGTCACACCCCAAATTGTCTGGCGAGCTGGTTTATGGTTATGATATACTTGGTTGTGAAAACCTTGAAAATTCTTATGAGATCACTAAATCTAGTACAGCAGAACACATTGCATGACAGATGGATTTGCCAGCTTTATCAACTTTCTTCTTGCAAGTATGTTCGGATTCAATCAATTCCATGGATTCTTATTTCGCTTCGTTTATATTTGCTGTGCATCTATGTCGAGCGTCTGTTCTTCGATAATCTTTCCTATCCCAAGGACCTCTCCAGGACAATGCCTTCACATAGAACGCGATCCTTTAATCATGCAAGTTTTTTTCGGAAGAACTAAAACCTGAGTTGAGAAAATTCAGTTTGATAGGTGGCTTATATGCCTCAGAAAATAGATTCCACTATGGATGAGTTTTCTGCAAAATCTTTTCATTAACCAGTTACCATCTTAATTTTTATTTTTTCTTCTAAATCCAGGACTGATACTCCTTCACTCAGCATGGGAAAATTCTATTATAGGAGTCTGTTACCAATAATTTTCACCATTGATGAAATGAACAGAACATGGTAGCAACTCTTCTTTCAGTATGGAAATCTGTCCAAATTACAATATTGTCGTGAAAGGGAAGTGTATAAAAGCAAAAAAATAAAATTAATGACAACCACCACTCACAATTTTGACACAGTATTTCAACCCAGATGACTTAACCAATGCAAAAAACTAGAAGGAAGGCTTAATCCTCCTTCCCCTTTCCTGTCTAAAACAAAAGAGTATGATATGGAAAAAGGTAAATACAAAGCTCAGTCTACTTGCAAGTAACCTAGCCAAAACCATCAAACCAGGTATACTTGTGCAATCCTTTTCGTCCTTCTCCTTTGCCTGGGAAAAGGCTGCTAGGAGGAGATGCTGCAAAATTTTGGGTTTTGCACCTTTTCAGAAAAACCCAAAAGAGACCATTTAGAGGTGGGGGAGACGTAATTTTTTTTCTTTGTGTGTGTGGATATCATTCACCGACGGAAACAAACTAAAGACCAGGAATCCTCTGCTCCATCAGGAGATTTCCTGGCATTTTGCAGAAAACACAGTTCCTCAAACTTTCTGACCTGTTCTTGATGCGGAGCAAGCTTTCCTTCTCATCCATGAGAAAGGGATCTGGATTGTCAAACAAATTAGCTGTGTTGATATTTGAAATCCTATTGTATTATGATATTTTGTTAACTGAGATTTTAATTTGGAACTTGGAATGATCAGCAAGAAAAGAAAAGAAAATTTACCTCATCTCCTTCATGGTTGCTGGGCGTTACTTCACTCCAGAGGTTCCTCACTCGTGTTACTTACCCGGAGTTCCACCGCTCTAAGATCACGCAGATGTTTCAAGATCTCTTGGAGAAGATCCGTCCCCTTGTCTCCCATCTGTATTGAACTCATACAATGCTTCAGAAATTCCCTGTCTGCTTCAAGAGCTTGTAGTCTCTCATAAACATGATCTACCTCCTCTTCAATTACTAGTTTTTTTCTGTCTAAATCAAAATTGGGAACCAAAGAGTTTTCCATTCTAACAAATTCAGATTCAACATTTTCGTTGAATATAAACCCTTCTTCAGTTTCATTATTAGCAGCATCCAGAAGAGGAAGGAGGTTCTTTGCCATGGAACTCACTGTTTTCCTCTCAGGATAATCTCCATTCTTTGACAATTCATTTGAAATCCCATTTTCTTCTGGAGTGCTTATTTCACAGATCTCATCGAATCCTCTGACAGTATACTTTGAGGACTGCTCTTCCGAAGGCATATCGTCATTGTATTCATTAGCATCCAAATTTCGTAGCTTCTCCTCCAATGCCTTGAGCTGATCTAAAATAGACAGCCTCTCTTCCTCAAATTCAGCCAGGGGATCATCGAGAGCACTTATCTGCTTCACATAATCCAGTGCTATTTCCTGCAAATTTACGACATCATCACTAGAAGTATTATTGCTACCAATTTCTTGGTTTTCGATACTGCTGCTACCATCTTCATCCTTCGCTTCACGATTGAGATCAATAGATAGCTCATCAAGATCCTCAGCACTGCTGCATGTAGCAGAAGAGGTTCTACTTCTTATACTTTCATTTTTTGTTCTTCTCATCATTCTCAGTTTTTCTTTAGCTTCATAGTCCAAAACCTTCTTGCGATAGACTTCCAACTCTTTCTCAAGCTCTTGCTTCTCCTTTTCTCTCTTGACCATGAGCTCGTTTAGAAGTTGTAAGGCTTCCTGGTCATATTCAGACTGTTCTTCCATCATCCTCTGGTATTGCAATGCTTCCATTTGCATTGCTGCCTTCTCTTCTTGAAGCCTGTTTATCATAGCCATTGTCTGGTTTGCAGCTATTGCAGAGGCACTCCTCTCTTCCTCTAGTTCTGTATACAATGCTCCAAAAGCTTTTCTTTCAGATTTAAGTGCTGTTTTCAGCTGTTCAATCGAAAGAACTGGATCACCGGAATCCATCTCACTTACCACACTTCCATCTAAAGATTCCTCGGCCCCTGACTCTCGTTTCTCAAATATCAAAAGCTTCTTATGCAAGTAGTGAGCGCTGTCAACAGAAGTAGGTGTCTCGGGAAACTTTTCCTCCTCAGCTTCAGTAGACTCCAAATGCGAAGATAAATGATGATTTATACTCTCTTGGTTATTATCAGCTGACAACATTTTTTCTTCCATGGTAGTCGTTTCTCTGTTGTTTGGACCTAGTGTAGCAAAATCACAATAGATGTACCCCTTATTTGGCCGACCATTGTAATTAAATTGAGCAAGCATTATTAGAGGAGGTAAGAAATCGAGTTCTGCTTACCAAATTCATTACTTTCAGGGGCATCGAGATTTTCTGCTTCATTGCCATTTACAGAAGAGTGATCTTCTTGCACGCATGGCGATATTGTTGATTCTTGATCTTGTGGTTTATTGATTGCAAAATCAGAGAGCTCTACGAAGTCCTTGGATTTTCTTTGCTCAGCCAACAAGTTGGAGTCATTATTTTCTTCCTCATGAGCTGCTTTTAAATTAGATAATTGCACAATGTTGGTTAAGCAAATAATGTTCAAGAAAAAAGCAGATCAGACAAGCAAGGAAAAAAGAAATGAAATGACTGAGATTTCCATAAGTGAATAGTTATGCAATACCTGGAAACTCATCCGGCTCTTTGGTTTCCACCATATCCACATTGTTTCCACTAAGGGATAATGTATGAGCTTCTTCTAGAGACCCAACTTGTTCGCGTTCCTTGCTGTCCGGATCTTTTTTCATCTCTGTGCTATTCGAGTCTAAAGATTTGTCGCAGCAATCCATTGCTATATTCACGCTTTCAACTTCTGCGTAACTTGTGTTTTCTTCATTATTCATTTCGATATGCGATGCAGAATCAGTTGTTCCATTTTGACGAGTTTCCTCGGCAAGATCTTGCTTTAAGTTGCAGGATTCGTAAATTGCGGTGGTTGATGAATCAATCAATTCAACAGGGATTAAACGATTAAAGTCACAGCCTAGATTCCTCTCCAAATGCAGATGGATGGTTTCAATGGAATCGTCTTTTCCAAAACAATATTCAATCATACTGTCATCAAAACCTTGATGAATAGAATTCATACCGTACGAGTCACGCTCCATAATATAAGCTTCCTTTTCATCACATTGCAAGTTTGTTTCAGACCGTGAACAGTGCTCCACTGCATCTTTGAGGCCAGAACTTCCACCATCAGATAGCATTTGATGTTCATCAGCAGCCTCTTCATGATCCTGTTGTCCTTCTCCATCGTCTCTTTCAATCTCATTGTTGTCTTCGTGGTCAGTATAATGTGCCAAGCTATCAGGTTTGCTTTTGTCCTTGCAGTCAATTCCAATTTTTTCATCATCCATCTCTCCTAAGATCAAATCTCCTTTCTTGCTGTAATTCAAAGAATCCCAGGAAGGCTTGAACAGAAAATAAGGAGGGTAGACATTGCTGTTTATGTTCTCATTGCAGCAAGAACACAACCCAATATTTTCACCATTTTCAATTGCATCCTTGCTCACCCAAGTAAAGAAAGCAATCCTCCTCGTCATTCCAGCAGACTGATCACTGTGGTTTGGCCGAGAAGCCAAGCAGTCCATGCACATATTCTGTGTCTCAGCTAGTTTTTGATGATTTGAACAATAACTCAGTTTGGAAATCTCAGTTGCATGAGTCTCACACACAAGATCTCTACAAGAGTTGGTGTTCTTTCCAGGCTCCAACAGATGATCAATCCTGGAACACCAAGGGCAAGGCTTTTTAAGGCCAAAGTACTTGGCAAATCTGGTTATCATATAAGTGAATAAAGAGTTGAGGAGTAGGAGAAAGATCAAAATCCATTCAAGAACTGCATACACTAGAATTACAGTGAGTTTGTGTGTGTTTCTTTGTAGCATGGTTGCAAACTTGTTGCCTGCCATGGTTTCCTGCTGTTGTCTTTTGTTACACTCAGTGGCGAGGGAGAGAGAGAGACGTTAAAAAGGGAGGGGATGAAGAATGTTTCTGTTGTTCAGACACGGCAACAAAGGCTGAGCTGTGCAGAGAAGAGAAGCAATGATGCTTTTTCAGAATGATTTATTTTTTGCTTATAGTAACAGTGAAGTAATTATATCTTATAATATGATGAATTGTAAAGCTAATAATAGCATAGGTCACGTTTATGGCACTAACAAAGGTGATGCTTACTCAACTCTTGGGTAAAATCTTGCCATATATTTTTTATTTTCTACCAAAATAAATCATTTTAATTTATCACAACTGGTTTTAAAAATCTTGACATCAAATCTCAAACTCATGAATCTCTTGCATTACATTTGTATATTAACTAGATAAGCTCACACGTTATGCTAAGGTCGGCCAAAGTTTTTTTCAAATGCTAAAAAAAGATATAAGGCGATGCAAGTGCTCATAAAAAAACAAATTATTTTTGATATTGGGTTAATAATTTAATTGGGTTTAATAATCTTAGTTAATTTAAATAATATAAATTAAAAAATATAACAATAATAAATAAACTAACAAAGTAAAAATAGTATATAAAAAAAAAAAAAACTCGAGCTTATCTAAGTTAGCATGTGAAATGTGCACCTTGGTTGTGATATTGAGGTAATCATAAAATTTAATTATTAAATTATATCAATGTTAATTCTAAAAGGAAAAAAAAAAAAAACAATGAAAAAAATATTGGTGTTAACTCGTTAACTTAGCGACCACAGGTATAGGATTAAGATAAGCCAACATACAAAAAAGTGAAAAAAAAGAGCATCAAAATCAATTTTTAATAAATCAAATATTTAAAGATAAAAACAATAAAAAAATAAATTTTAAAAAAGAACCTAAAAGATATATCAAATTCAGCTCATATTAACTTTTAAAACTTGAAACTCTAATTATGAATTGAGAATAACTCCATAGAAGGCAAACCTTTAAAAAAATAAAGAAGCATAATTATAAATCTACAAATTGGCTAGGGATGTTTTTGAAAACAAAATGCAATAAAAAAGGCTCCAAAATAAAAGAAATATAAAAAAAATGAAATTAAATTTGATATAAAAATAGTTTGAAATTAAATGTTAAGGGATTAAATTGAAAAAAATAATTCAATTAGTAAAATGATAATAAAAAAAATATTGCGTACAAATACATAATTACTTCAGTATTAACCCGAATATCTTTATAAACCATGAAGGTACCGTGTACAAATACATTTTTCAGTTTTGGCATAATCATGTAAATCGCATTTTCAGAAAGTATAAATTAGGATAAACAAACACTTGTAAAGTGGCCATGGGGGGGCCACTTGAATTGATTTTGATTACACCACGCGGAAGGTGTGGCCCACATTCCTCCTCATGAATTGAGCTGGTGGGCCAAAGTTTTTTGAAATGGATTGGCCCACCTGCGACGACGCAGTTCGACAGACGCTCTCTCTAGCATTTGATATTGCTATTATTATTATTATTATTTTAGTAGTTGAATATTTTTTTTTTATTTTAAAATGTGAATGGAAAACTGCGCAAACAACACTGAGAAATTCAACCACATAGCTTTTTTTTCATGGGGTTGTTTTTCCTTCTCTCTTTAATAATTTTTTTTCTTGTACTATTCACCCACTTTATCCTAATAAAATATTGAAGTGATAAATAAAGAATAATAACCACAAAATACCTCATTACGAAATCATTTAGTGTTTAACCAAATGATTTAGTTTGAGATTAAATTTATTTTATATATACACATTCAAATAAAGCTATTTCTTAAGAAATTTTTTTTTAAAAAATCCATCATTGGAATTTGGATCCCACATTAACATTACAATTCACTAAGAATATCTTTAAAATTATTCATATTGTTTTTTTGGGTTAAATATCATTTCTTGTACATAAATTACAAGATTGACAAAAAGAAAGGCATCTCTCATTCTATGCTATATCTTTTCCAAAAATAAAAATAAAAATAAACTGAAATTGTATCTAAATTTAACCTCAAAAAACCTCAACATCAAACAACTTCACAATTTTGCATGTAGATAAGGTTGCCATGTTTTCATAAGCATGCATGAGATTCTCTGCTGTGATGTCAAGTATAACTGAGATGTTCTAGTTACAACTTCAAAATCAATGAACATTTCAGGTTCATGCACTCTACAGAAAGTGGGAAAAAAAGAGAGAAGAAAAACTTGGGATACTATTTTTAAGAAAAAGTGAAAGGAGGAATCGGAATGATGAAACATTGGTGTCAAACAGTGGCAGAATCATGGGAGGAAAGAAAAAGGGAGTGGAAAAAGAGAGGGGGAGGATCAAATTAGGGCATTGTGATGGTGACCAAAGAGCCTCTGTGTGAATAAAGCTGTAATTGGTATGGTAGGATCTGGCCCCTCTCTTTCCTTGCTTTTGCTTTTTGGTGCCTTTGTTTTCCTTTACTTTTTGAAAAGTTGATTCCTGGAATTAAGTAGCATAAGCACTGTTAATCAAGGAATCTAAACACACTTGACCTTGAAGATTTCTTTTCTTTTTCCTGTGTTCACAAACCTTATTGCACAGGTCCAGAAGTGGATTAGTGCAGAGAAATTACTATTATTAACAAGAGGGAAGGGTCCTGCATGTGTTTTTGCCATTTCTTGAAGGAATTTAGGTCCAGTGATGGACCTCTTGTACCCTGCTTGGTGGTGCCTTGATTTACCTCTTATGGGATAAGGATGAAGATCAGCTGTTGTCATTTGAATTTGTGATGTAATCAAGTAGGCCCATAAGATGATTAAGGTCCAATGGTGATCCTCCACCTAACTTCAATCCATTTGGATCTTGCAAGGTACTGGCATGCGGGATGTTCATAGTTTGCTTGGCATTTAGAACTTGAATGCACCAGATCTGCAGCAGTTCAGTTTTTGCAGCAGTACAGTGTTTGCTGCTTTCACAATAGAGCTTCTTGTATGTTTATAAGAATTGGATTGTCAAGTTTGCATGCTCAAATCCTAGCACTGTGATGTTGCGTAAGCTTCATTGTTCATACAGGAAACAGGTTCCAAAGTCCTTTTTCAAGCCTTGGTCCAGATGATATATGGTAAAGAGTATTATTCATGATACGAGATTTTAGGGGGTGGTGAGAAAGAAATTTCAATACACCTATCCACGAATGCTTAAAAACTCGATAAAAAATAACTTAATCTTGTCTGTTTAAAGGGCAAGTAGAGGAGCAATTCAAGAATCAAACTTGTACGGATAAATTGTGTAATTAGCATGAAAAAAAAATAAAAAGATAAATAAAACAGGATAAAATATTTTTTTTGATAAAATAACATAGTTTGATGATATCGTGTTTTTATAAACACAACGTTTCAGTAATATTATATTTCAGAATCATGATACTTTTTTAAGTGTCAATATTATAAACCATGGTATTAATTATTTTTTTTGCAATTATGAAATACAACATATTTGTAATATCACATTTTAAAACCGCAATAAAATTATAATTAATGTAATGGTTAACCAGCACTTTTTAATGAATTTCTCTCTCAGAGTCATTGCACACAAGAACCAAATACAAACAAAATACATTTTATAACCTAAACATAAATTTCTTAAATAATAAGTACGAAATATATAAAAATTTAAAACTTCAAGGATAAAACTAGATTTTTACACAACTCTTGAACAATAAAAATGAAATGCCAATTTTTTGTTTTTTTTAATTGGCATGCCTAGACATGCATTTTTGTTTTTTATTACACGGAAGTGTCTCGAAACCAAGACTCGTTGCCTTTGATGCTTACACGCAAGTTCATGTCATGAGAGATCAATGGTGTACCTCTGACATGACTTCAATATAGAAAAGATTGAAAGGATAACTAATTTCTTGCAGCAGTAACATTGGACAACTGGTTAAGAACAACTAAAGTAGCTCATTACTTTATGTTAGTAACAATTCAAGTATCTCTAGCATTATTCGTATCATATTAGGCAGAGGCCATACATATTTTTCCATGTTAGCATGCACTGCCTTTACAGATTAAGACCAACTTCGTCTTTGAATTCTCATAGATCAGGCATATGAAATATGAAAAGTTAAGCACAACTTAGACATGATAAAAACAAGGCACAGTTAGAGAACAAGACAGCCTTTTACATTGCAATAGCACCCATCACTTTCTGGTGATAAGGGTTAGCCTGCAACTATTTAAGCCTACATGTAGATATCTACAGTATATGTGTCCGAGTATTGTCAACCTGTATCTGCATCGTTATTGTCTTCTTGGCTATCTACTTCTTCAACTGGTTTTTGATTCATCATGAACCTCCAACTATCTCCTTCCTGTATTTCCCACTGTTTCTTCAGCTCATGGATAGTTTTGGATGCTGCATTGGCAATGGCTGGGTTTTTATCTTCTGCCAGTCTCTGCGAGGAGAATTGTAAGTGAAAATTAATGCCATTAAGAAATGAATTAGCCTTTGTTTTTAAGAAAATTGAAGTACCTGTAAGGCTCCCATGCCTGCATTTCCAAGAGTCCACATGGATGGGGCTGCTGCCAACGCATTGGCCAGTGCTTGTCTGCACCACAAAATTAATTGAACTATAAACGAGAGAAGGGAAGCAAGAAGATGCAGGAATTATAATTGTTATGGAAGTTAGTGGTTTCAAAGTCTTAGAGGTGTCCATGTTGATGCTCTGTCAACATTGTTCACTTCCTTCAAAATTCTGATGAAGCATGATCAGTAACCCGGGGCTCTCAATATATGTACAACTAATACCTATTATAACTGTCGCTTATGACATTAAGGAACGCGGATAAATGTTTAGAACACTGTAACAGTGTCCACGGGAAGATGCAACAAGAACATTCTTATGCACCGAGGTCATAAATTAGGAAAACAAGTAACTAGGGTTACATTGCTGAAAAAGATCGCACAGCAGTTGCAACTACTGACAGTGATCAAACATTTCAGAGCTTACAGGCAAAGATGAAATCGTTGAGAACTTTTATTACTAAAAGAATCCAAGTGTCGGGAATTCATAAAATAAAGGAGGGTAACAAATTCCTCTTCTAGAGAAAAACACAAGCTTCTTCCTGTAAAATGTAGTTGGAGAGTAGAAAAAAGTGTATTTATTGGGTTATTGCATCTCAAGAAGCTTACCTTGTGTTGACATCTGGAGAATTTGAACATTCTGCCAATAACGATGCACTACCCTTACCATCCATTGCATCAAGATCTATAAGAGTTGTAACCAACAACTCGAGCTGCTCCAGACAGGAAAAAACAGGTGAATAAGAAAACATTGAAACCAGAATCATATTTATTGCCTCATCATAAAGAAACATCAGTGCAGTTTCAGACCTCTTCAGGATCTGTATAGTCAATTCCATCAGCTTCAGAGAGCGC
The DNA here is from genome assembly GCF_005239225.2 of Populus alba. Lineage (NCBI taxonomy): Eukaryota > Viridiplantae > Streptophyta > Magnoliopsida > Malpighiales > Salicaceae > Populus > Populus alba. The sequence goes on along the minus strand of NC_133300.1, from coordinate 18,139,306 downwards.
AGATGCCATACTCCAGTAAGCTTCCTGTTTTTTATCAGATGAAATGAAATTAGATTTACAATTACTGAAACAATTGACGAGGATGGTTGCATCAAAATAATAAGATGACAATTAAAAAGGACCTGAATAGCAGTAATGCGATCTGTTGATACTTCTCCAGGGAAGAAGTCCAGTGTCCTACCATTTTTCTCAAGCATTATATTTCCCAGTATGCCATTAGCAGTTAGTGAACCTTCCTCCTTACGCAGCGGGCTGATAGCCAAAAGCACGTCAGGAAATAGCGATTCAGGGATGAGTGGTTTTGTATAATGAGGGGAAAGATGGAAATCAATATACAAAGGAGACAAGCCATCAACAAAAGAACTCACAATTTGTACATCTTGCTCACCATCAAGTCATGGATATTTTTGACAAACTGTGACCACACAGATAAATTCATCATTCTTTCCAAGGGGCACAGGATAGTAAAATCTTACACTCAGTTATATTTGGATAGTTACAGTAACTAGAAAAACAAAGCAAGTAATGTGGTGCTGGGCATGAAAAACTATGATGATGAGATAATCTTACAAGTTATCTCACAACCTTATCTGCAAAACATCAGTGCTACGTATTAAGAAAGAATTGGCAGTCAGCTCACCTCCAACGCCATTAGAGCATCTTCCATTGCACGTTGCTTGGCACGGAAGTCAGCAAGGCGCAAATCAGCCTGGAAAAGTGTCCAAAAATTCCATCAAGGAGAAACATATCAGATATGCATCACTAGGAAAGATGCATTTATACTTTTAGTGTTGCATTCATTGTATAAAGAATAAATGAAGTCACTGAAGGAGAACAGGAGGCAGGTACCTCCAAGGCTCCATCACTCCAATGCTTGTCAGCAGCAGTTTTCAATTTGGTTTGAGCTCTGTCCTTTATGATCTGCAGCAAAGTAAAGCATTCAAACAAATATTTAGAAGCAAGAGAAAGAAATATCCTTTGTCTTTCAGAGATCCAAAATTTAACTTCTAGATTGACATACAGTAGCGATGTGATGAAGACGCTCAGCCTTTTCCTTCACATCACGGTCAATTTTCTCAGTGTCCTCTCTTGCTCGAGCTGCAAGGTAGAAGATCAACAGATGAAACAGTAGAATCTGGGGAATCTTAAATAAGAGACTTTAAAGTCATCATAGAGAAAGTATATAATTTCATTGTTGCTTCATATCACATTTATTCAAGCCCCACCTAAAATATAAAAAAAACCGTTGCCTTAAAATATGATAAAAAGGAACCATCCGAAAATACAAAAAGTAAAGCTATTGCCATGAACAATGATAAACATAAATGCAATATAATGGATTTGTATACATGTTCAATAGTATGAAATTAATTGATCTTATCTAGTTTTCAACATTGACAAAGCATGGCATTTTTAGTGGTGGTATGAAATTGATTGGTTAATAGTTTTTGAGAAATGTTGGCCAGAAAGATCAGAGAATTTACCATCGAGTTTAAGAAACCCAGACCCAAGAATCGCAACACCTTTACGTGCACGAGCATCCAGCCTTGATATCCCACTGAAGAAAATAAGAAAATAATGAGCAAAGGTCTATAAAACTAATTAAGGACATGAAATCAAAACATTTGCATCAGAATGAACAGCTATAAAACTGTCCATCCAATACTTCAAACATAACTAAATTGAAACATTTCAGCACATCATATTTTCTCTCAGAAAAACTGAAGTTATAGCTCATCTTGTTTAGTTTGCCCAGAAGTTTCCCACAATATGCATTCATTGTCATTCATCAAAACCAGGAAGTATTCCAACTCTACAAGCAAAGTTTCCCATGAAATGGCGCACATATATATGGTACAGTATGTTACCGTGAAAGTAAAATAATGTCGTTGCGAGCCCTTTCATTTACAAACTTGGCATCATTATATACAAATCTACATGCTTCAGCTAAAGCATGACATGAGTGAATAGTTCTCCCAGACATGAGTTGATGCTCATCTTCCTTTTCTCCAAGTTGTGCCCTGATACCCAACAATTTATTTGTACTGTAAATTCAAAGTTGCAATAATCCAAAGGCTAAATAGATTCACATAGAAAAATAATAGGGCGATCTATTACACTCAAATTACACAAAACTGGAAAGTTGATCCAAAGAACAAAAGAAACATTGACAAGTGAACCTGGTTTGCTAACTTAACAAACAGAATTTTCTTTCAGAGTGATAGAACATGTGGAACATGTATCAGGAAAAAGATACTGCCAAGCTACAATACGAAATTCCTTTTAAAGGAAGTGCAGTGAAATCATGTATTCTTCAGCATTTATCTTTTTGAGAACAGGTAAGATCAAACCTGCGATGTACTTCAGACCATGCTGACAATACAATATCTTCACATAAACATTGACATAACTAATCAGATTCCACAAGCCTAGATGCTAAGATTTGTACTTCTAACACCGACATTCCATGTTAGAAGCATGGATTCTTATTCACCTTAAATCATTTGAAATATTCATTGTAAGAGCTACTGATTAGCACTGTAAGTAACGTTGCAAGGAGGGGTAAATTACTTAGTGCCACAGTGCAATTGAAGCCATTAACCGAAATGAAAATGGCAGAAAGACAAAGTCCAATGATAAAAGTAAGGATGTCTATGACATGTCTGGTAGATTTCAAGTGGTGAAACACAAGTAATTATGTAATCAGACCTGGATGAATCAGAACTGTCACCGTATGGTCTAGTACATTCTTTTTCTTCAGTTTTATGAGTTCTTGTTGACTGGCATAATGTGGAAGATCTGAGACTATCTGGTTTTCCATGTATGCCCTGCAAACTCTCACCAGAGAAGGCCAATTTTGCTGTCAAGAGATGCTTACTGCTCAGTTGTTGAAGCTCAATTCCTTGATGAGTAGGGTGTAGTTTATTTTTTTGGAATGACTTGGAAAAGGAACATATGATTCCATGAGATGTAGAGGTAAGTTTCCTTTGAGTCACAAAAGGGCTGCTCGAAACCTTGCTTGCATTAAGTGCCATGGGAAAGATCAAGACAAGAATAAAATGATACCAGCCAGAATTTCCCTCACAACAGCTCAAAGCTTAAGTGAGAACAAGAACACTATTAGAACAATCTTAAAAAGGGATTCTTCTTCAGAACTGTCAAAATTCATATCAAATAGACGTGAATCATGAGATATCAAAACATTATGATCCCTGTCATTTCAAATTTCTTAATAGACACATGGTCAAAATCATGAACATACAAAACAATGAATTCAGCCTGCGTCGATCCAACAAATCATATGTGTTTATGATCTGACAGATAAAAAAAAATGCACTTTCCAACACAAAATTTAAATCAAGGGACATGATCTGGGCGAATGTCTTCTCCACATTTTACCAACAGGATTACCAAATGCATTATTAAAATCTTAAAACATTCAAAGTGTCACATGATTGATACCTTGGATCTCCAAAACATGAGTAATTGAACACATCTCACAAATCCCATAATCTTAAATCCATAACTTCTGAGGAACTACCACTTTTTATTTAGGTGCAACTTTAAGAACTGATTGTTCCTAAAACTTGGATTAAAAAGTATAGGATATTGCAGTGAACTTTTGCACCGGAACTAAGATTAGAAAGCCACAATTCAGTTCTCATCGTAGTAACACACATGGCATTCATCTTATTTTGCAACAAAGCTACTTGGTTAATTCATTTAGGCATGAAATTTTTTTCTTCAGGAATCATGTAGCTTTACAATTTCTTACTAAGGGCTTCAAGTTCAGAGCTTGAAAAGCATTCCCAATCCCATGACATGAAACATGGTGACAAGTGACATCTTCAATTGTATAAACTTAAATGGCAAATTACAGAGAAGAAATAAAAGAAACCCAGATGCTGAAAAGTGTGAGACACTATTACAACATAACTAGAATTAGTTCACAAATTAAGAGCATAAGAAAAAGGCAACTCAAAGCTTGAGTCTTGACAGCAAGAAAAGTAAGAGAAACCGAGTGGAACTTACCTGAAGAGAGAGGGCAATGGCATGTATAGAGGGTGAGAAGTGAGAATTGAGAGGCTGGAGTGAAAGTTGGTTATAAATGGGCTGTAGATGGAGTTAGAGGGGTCCAGAACCAAGAAAGCTTGGAAGCACAAATTGCATCCACAAGAAAAACCTGTGGTCCATAAAGGCCAACACTAGTAAACCATAATTTATTTATTTTGATGGTGGCCATGGGGACCTCAGGGGTTCCTTTCCACTTCGAAGAGCGAGTAGTAGGTTTCAATGGCAATTAATGGCGATGGTTTAGACTTGCCTTGTCACTCAACAGGGATCATTGATTTAGCCATGTTGGCTTTTAGTACCATACCTATTGATTTTACCACTCGGTTTTATTGCCTTGCTGATTACTATTCTGCCACATTTCAACAATACCTATCCACTTTCAGATAAGATCAACACACACCCCTGCCCTCCCCTACAAAAATCTTATCAGTACTTGTACTTCACGAGATAAAGAAACGAAAATAAAATATTAACACAAAAACGTGTCTAGTTATAAAAATATATAAAAAAAACATAAAATAAATAAGTTTCTTCTATCTTAAAAACCTTAAACAAACGCTACTATGGCAACCAATCGAAAGAACCAACTACCTTCAACCAACCAGTCTGATGTATTTTTCAAAAAAATGGCACTCGGAGAATCTTCTTTAGGGTTATGCTGTCTGGTCTTGATTCATTCCTTGGATTTGGGTTCTGTTAGAGTAATAACATGAACATTGCAGCAGCGAGCGCTAGAACACCACACTGAATAAGAAGCTTCATCAATAATTAAATTAATGGGATGAACCACTGTTGTTACATAATTCTCAGACGTATCTGTTCTGGGAACACTCCACAAAACTATGGTGCCCACTTGACATTTCTCTGGGCTCTACATGAACTGTCCATATTCAAACACAGAGACTATCAGGAAAAATGAAACCATATACGCCAGCATAACCATCAACTTCATGAGCATTCTGCGTTTCCATGATCTGGATGACTTTCTGTTGGTCTAAACCAAACAATTTGAGATGACCTCCAGCGACTTCCCTGGTTCTGTCGGCAGCTATGGTGCCGCAGAAAAGTATACAAATAAACAGAGACCAGAAGCTGCCAAATTGCTTGTAGTGTTCTCATCTGATCCACCTTCGTTTTAATTGCTTGCTCGAGTTTACAAGTCATGGATAGAAACCTGTGCTCTGGTGGTTGCCGCATTGCGATTGGAGAAAATGAATGTGGCAGGACAAGGGGGTAGTTTATTCACCTTCAAGATCCCAGTTCATCTAGCAGCCATGATCCATTGGGATTTCTCTCAGAACCTCGTGTCTGTACAGAAGCGACATAATAACCAGGTTTTGAGTCTCAAGTGCTGTAAAAACCTCTCCTAATTGGTACCCTGGGTCCACCACCCGAGGGAAAAACTTCCGTGAACATGAATGAACCTTTGCGATTTCAGTAGGCAGATTGGCTTATCAAGCAATATGAAAAGATGGATCGACTTATTATGTGATATGAATTTAAGTGTGGCATCCAATATGACAGTATTATTTACCTTGCACTTTCATGAAGAAAAAAGAAGAAGAAGAAGGCTTTATCCTTCATCCATTTGCATACAAAATATTTTTTTCTTTCTTTTTCCTATTTGTAAAAGAAAAAAACATAATATTTCCTACCATTGCCACAGGCAAAATTCTACTGCCTTAAACGGAATAACTTGTGGGACAAAACCACGACGAGTGTCCAATTATTTGCTACGAGAATAAAATACATTTCCAACACAGAAAGTCCACCCATTTTAGGAGTAGTTTTCAGCTTTAAATTTAATTTGTGGGTGGCGAATGTCATCCTGGCTTTGGATCAATCTAATTTCCAAACTGCTTGACTGGGGATCATACCCAGCTGTTTTATAATCATCCAACGTCCTCTGCAGAACTGCCTACAAGTAGTCCAAACATCAAAAGAATTACCCAACCACAATTTACCCGTGCTATGGCAAGTATTTCAAATGGGAACTCTTTTTCCATGCATGAGGGGCATAACATACAAACATGGTATAAATCACATATCAGCGAGAGACATACCTGCAAGCTTGATACTGCGAGCTCTGCTGCCTTTGCAAGATCATCTGGGTGTTTCTGGATTGCACGAAGAGAAAAAATGATACGCAATAAAACACTACATGGAAAAGGAAAATGACAGACTCAAAATTGGACAAGAACAAAGATATTACATTACTCCATCCAAGCAGTAGTGCAGTCATTAGATCCCCTGTTCCCTACAAGCACAAGAAGATACATTCATTGATGAGCATCTTGTAAGGAATGCCAGCATAGTTCGCTAAATCGAATGAGAATTGCAAGAAACTCAACAACATAATTAACATTCACAAAAATCATATTTTATTATGCAGCATCTTATGGCATTCTTGCGAAGAAAAAATGGTATTCAATTTCTTATGACCACATTTATGCTAAGAGTCAGACTTCTTTCTTGATAATTCAAAATATTCCAACCAGAAAGGGAAAAAAGGTGGATTTAAATACAACATATAAGGGGGAATACATAGCTTAAGGTTTGATACGATATGGATTAAGATGCAATGTTTGAATTCCAAAGTCCAAACTAGTTATGGCTTACATCTGTCCTGATCGATTAGGTTTCACAACAGAGTTAGCATCATTAAAGAAGCCTTCTTACTTTTTGTGGATAGAACTATATTAGCAAATCTTGATCTCTGTTATTGCTCCTTTAACCTTTGTTTTAAAAGAGTTATGAAGAGTCTTTATTTAGTGAAGAAGAGAATGCATCTCATCTTCCTAATGTTCTACATGAAATTACAAAAATACAAAATTTTGACATATGAACATCAATCCCCACAAAGAATATGACAATTCACAATAGCATCAACTCAGTTGCACTTCGTCTACTTCAGAGATCCCAGGGAATTATGACCGTAAATGCAATGTGGTTAGGAATAAAACATGAATTATATTAATCAGTGATTGATTAAAATGAGTTTAAAAGCTTTGCATTTGCTTTCAGCTGAGATTTGAAAACAAAGGAAGAAATAGCTCTGATTTGGAGTATCCAAGGCAGGGGATGTTAGGCATAAAGCAGCTAAAATATAAGGATTAAGCTTGCACTGGGATATATCAAGGACTGATCAAGCATTAATCCCAACACACAGCACGCACAGATAGGTAGTTTGCACTTTATGGAGGTAGTTTGCACTAAAGAAACTTAATGTTTAAGAGTGTCTATCATTTACCTTGAATGTGGTTGCACATCTTACCACGCTTCCAATATTCATCTATGCAATTAAAGCAACAGGAAAGAACAAAAGAAGAAAAAAGAGGCATGAAAAATGAATTCCAGCAATCTAATGATAGCAACTCACTTGGCCATCTTGCCCCTGAGGGCTAGACAAAGCTTGTTGATTTCTTTTACAATTTTAATCATGCACTGTATATTTCCAAAATTGATTACTGTAACTCTCAGAGAAATGCAAAACAACCACCAAAATAGTAAGAAGAGAAAGCTAGCTTTCTCTTATCTCACAAGACAATGTTCTAATAGTGTTGACTAGTAAGCTAATAACATACAGATGATCTGATGTGATCCTTCACAAAAATAACACAAGAAAATATTCAGTACCATGCACAAGCAACCCTAGATAATACTACTAAAAAGTCGAAGCTGAAAAGAGGATAAAAATGCCAAATACATGCATGAAAAAGGTTGTGCTTCAAGCACATTGAATTAAATTAAAATAATAAATCATTACCAAAAAAGTGTTTGTGTTTGGTTCATTACAAGTCAAAATATGAAATAAGCTCACAATTAATGAAATCTTACTGTAAAATATGCAGGAATTTTGGGTATCACAATCTTGAATTGATCAGGAGACTGGCCCTATTAAAAAAAAAAACCACCAGCAGAAGCATTACAACTGTGAACAGAAAGCTTATTTCTGATTCTAAATGCTGCAAAATACCAGGGGAAGAATAACATTTAAGAAATATTGGGAATTACACAAGCATACATCAAGCCCCAAAGTTTCACTATTGAACTAGAAAATTTCCGTTGCAAAAATATACACACACAATTTTCAACTAGTGATGCATGTTTTGCTGACAATAATATAGAGTATACTGGATACACAATTTTCAATTTTCAAGCAGTTGTTTTCATCAATTCATGACCAGATATATCCAAAAAATAGTATCTAAATAACAGCATGTGATGGCATGAAATGTGATACTTCTACACTATCACAAGTCCTTGGATTCTGGAGAAATGAAACTGGAACCAAAATCAAAATGTAAACCCTTGACATATTACATCACATATCATGGTGCCCACCTTTTCCTTTTCATGACTGCCAATAAGAAGAAGGTGACCATCTATATTGATGCTTGTTATCACAACCTGTGAATCATCAAAATTCATGCGTTACACCATATTGTTAAAGCAATAGCAACATCAAACAACATTACATGCATTTTATAACCAATTTTTTTATATAAATGCTTACACAAGGCAGTTAAAGACCATGTGGTTGATTTTTGCAACAAAAGATCTTTTCTAAGATAACCCTTTTTTTTCTACAAAAAATCCTATGTTTGTAGAGAAGTGAGGCAATTGACAAGAAATTGCAATCTCAATGAAAAATCTAACTTAGGATGACAATCATGCCATGAAAATGAGAAATATTGCATACAAATCATCAATCTTGTGTTATTAAGCTACCCAGTAATTGGACATACAATTTACGAAACAGGAAACCAAGGAGAGTTCCAATTTCACAATCCATTGAAGATGAATAGGTTTCAAAATAAGAACAAGATACAGTAGTTTAGCAAAACCTTTGCAGGTCCAGCAGCATGAAGCTTGTTACAAGCTTCCCGACCATCATGTTCAGATACAATCCTGTATAGAGAATCTCATCAGAAGGCAAAATATTGAAGGAAAGAAGAAGCAATAACAAAGAGAAACAACATACTATCCATTCCCTGTTGTTGCAAGACCCAGATAACAAGTTGTCAATTATCAAAAGTTTCATATTGAATAAAGATGAAACCTAGGCAGATTGAAGATATTGAAAATCTTATCGTCGTGAGGTAAAACCAGTTGATATGCAGATATCAAGTCAATTTGCATGGTTGAAGTCATTGTACATATTAACTACTTATGAAGCATGTTCCTCCAAGAGATACAAAGCATGCTACTTTTAATTTCTCATCCATAAAGAGTAGGGATTGCACATGTCCACAACTAAAGCTTCCTACCATAGTCAATAGCACAAGCATGGTCATTCTCATATGTTACAATCTTATATGAACTACATCATCTTTTGAGAAATTAACCCCTCAAAAGGAAAAATCCTGCAAGAAAGTAGAATAAAAGCACTAAAATATGGGAGCCAGAAAACAAAGAGGTGCAACATAAAAGTTTTAGCAATATTCAATTGAAGGATACATGAACAGAATGCCTAGATGTAACTAGCTTGAACTAATAAGAATAACTCCCCCATTACAAATTAGAGTTTTTAAAGACTGCAAAATGGATGGATGAATCTGAGTACCAAGCCTTATTAAGAGGTGAAGCCCCTTTTATGATTGAAATCTTGACATTTCATCATATTTAAGGACTTGGGACTTTTTAAGTTGGCTGTGTATAAATTTTAGAAGCTTCTGGAAATGTTTTGGTTAAGAAACCATGTGAGGTTTAACTGCTAGAATTTCCAAAGTGTAGACAGGATAATTGTAATTCCAATTTTTCACATTTAACATATATCAGTCATGGACTAATTTGTTATATATTCCCTAGTCTCAGTTTCACAGATTGTTCAACATAAAACTAGGAATGCTAGTAAGAAATTGACAGAAACATATAGAATCAAAATTTTCACTTCACCATTCTATTGTATGTTATTGACAAATACCTGAATCCAGTCAATTGTTCTGCTTCAAATTGGTTAGGGGTCAACATTGAAGCCACTGGAACAACCTGCAACATGAAGGTCACCCACTTTGTCACCATTACATCAACTTTATCACTTACCTTCGCGTCAAAAATTTATTAAGCAAATCAAACCATTATCTTGATCAAATGAAGAATTATTTTCTCCTCAACTTGTTTAATCAAAATGATCCACCCAACTCAATTGAAGGTAAAGTTTTGCATATTGCTTCCAAGATTTCAAACTTTGCCCAAGATTCTAGTATAGAATAAAACACATGCATGCCCACAGGTGTAACACTTGAACCGCTCACCTTCTCACGATATACTTCTACCAACTCTGGCGGAACATAAAGCTTCCCTTCATCACCCAGAACAGGATCACAAACTAAAAAAAAAAAATAACATCATGGACAGACATTCTATATTTCATTTGAATAAAGAAGACAAAAAATGGAAAATATACAATGACCTCCTTTCTATTTTAATAGCAGAGCTAAAGTGAAAAACACAGAGTAGGGAATCTATATTTATAGACAAGAAAGGACTTTATTAGAGGCCTTACTAGCACTACAAATACCAGCTTGAAGTCCACAAAGTTCATTGGACCAGTTTCTTTTAAACTTACCATGAATAGAAAAGAAATTATAGCCATTACAACTCTTCTGTTGATAGACTGGCTTTAGTTTCACCATGATCACTCACAAGCAGACAAGGATCTAGATATAGACAAAGTTGTAAGCAAATACAACAACATTTCTGGCCAATTCAAAGGTATCTTCACTCAGCTTTACTAGTCATGGATATGTATATCACATAACCTTTGAGCTCACATGCACATGTGGTATAAAGATGATGATTCTTTAAAACAAACAGGTAAGTTGTCTAATGAACATATTAAGAAGCACACACTGTAGTCAAAGTCAATTCAGGTAGTTGAAAGTCCATGGGTTTATTCTGGAGGTAGGAGGAAGCAAAGAGCAAATATGCTGGAATAATCTACTCACCATATGTAAGTTTTGGATTTATAGAACGAAGCTTCTTGACAACTTCCAAAACGGTGTTCAAGAATGAAACAGAACCAATATAGCCTGCAAAATAACAGCAAGAACTAATCCAAATATACAGAAGAAGAATTTTCTCATTAATTAAATAAATAAAATAACACAGAAAATCATTTGGCATGCCTGTTAATAAATGAGTATAATACAGCAAGTCATTTGCTTTGAGGCCTTCCATTAGCTCCCATAGTTGCTGTCCATTTAAAACTTGTCCTTTAAAGGTTGGATATCCTGTTCAATTTTCAGATCCATTAAACATTAACTGACCCGTAATTTGGCTAGGGGACCATGCCTGAATTATACAGATTGACAAGCATCGCACCGTATATCTGAGACTGATTGAGTGAAGTAGTATAAGCAGCTTGCCTGTGTGATTTGAGAACTGCACTGAATTGACTGGATCCACATCATAGCCCAATAGTTGGAGAGGAAAGACAGCTGATTTATTTCCAACATATCCCTAAATGGAAATAGACAATACAAATGTTAATATGGGAATGAATCTACCAAATCTAAAATCATGCCAACAGTGCACATTAAGAGTGCATTTGAAAACTACAGACACCATGGCATGTATAACTACTTGGATGAACAACATGATATCCCTGACCTACATATGCCATAGGAACCACTACATTGTAACCTCAATGGAATTGATACATTAGGTTCTATATGATAGATTCAGCTTGAACATATATTAGTAATGTTTGGACTGTACTCAGGCATGCGAACATAAAGTATAATGTCCAACCCTCCCACTAAGATTGCCTTTTTCATCTGCTTGTAAAATATGTTCTTTCATAAAGAACATCACTAAACAATAAGGCACTACATATCCCTTTTGTCCATGGATTACAAGGATTAAACTTAATCTTGACATGATTAAGATGAACTGAGGACATTCTGAAATTCATTTACATTTATATTATTCTCTTAATAATTTAAGATGATTCAGTTCACATTTAGCAGCACGCCACCATACTATAAAAGACAAACAAACATCTGCCACATGACCATCATAGGCAAGCACACACCGCAGTCAACCCCGCTCCACACGCACCCAAAGTGACAAACCCACAAATGTTAAAATCACGACAAAGATAGAACATTTGAAAATTAGATCCATTTATAGCCGATGTAAACCAACCATTCATTAATTACATCATCACTCCACCCTCCTGGTTTCACCGATCACCTAACTCGTCCCTTTTTATCACCATCCAAGCAAAAAGCAAATGCAACAATTCGCAAAACACACAACACATTAGTCCAAAACCGATAACACCTCCAACATTTACAAATTATTATCACGACTTCCTATTAAACCACATTTCGAATAAATTTTCAAACTTCTTATCGTAATCACTCAAATAATTAAAATATTCACAAATCACAACCAAACACAACTATCCATAGAAAGTCTCAACTCTGTATAAGCATAGATTAACACAAAAGTCAATACTTTGACCATGAAAATCTCAACTCTCACTTCGCTCCTTTCACTTTCGCAATCAATTTTCTCGAGAACCAAACAGGAAACGAAAATCAAAACCTCAGATTCTCTACGGGGATAGAAAACGAATACCTGAACAGTATGCGATTGAATGCTGAGAACGCGACCAGTCTCTGAAGGAAGAGCCAATGACAAGATCGGAGGCGCCATTTCGAACTTTCTCGAACTGATCGATCTTCGGATTCCGTGAAAGAGAATTCAAATACAGAAGTAAAAGAGGAATTGGAATCTAATTCTCGATAACAGTGAAATGAATTACCTGGAAATGAAAATGCGATGAGTTTCTCGAGGGATTACACGGCAAGAGCGAAGCAGCATGGAAAGAGTGGAACTAATTATATATTATATATATGACTTGAGATAGCGTGAGATTTGTGTGTGGTGTATTTATACTTAGAGTTTGTGGTTGAATTTACCAAATGACACTGAGGATTTGTGGATATTGCTTGTTCAGGGTAAACTACGTTTCACTCCTCGCATATCAAGAAACATTTAAGTTCCATTCTTATAGTTTCTAGTTGTTAAATTGTGACCCTAAGATTTTCAATGTAAGTTTTAATTATTAAATTCAGAAGTTAAAACCTAGTCGACCTACTCATTTTAACACCAAGAAGATTTAAGAAAACAAGTGAACTATATTATTTTATTCGATAAATCTTATATGTTTATTCATTTATATTTTAATTTAATTTGCATAAATAAATTTATTAAACACAATCAAGTAAAGTATTTATATTACTATATTAAATATTTTAATTTACATTTATTTTTAATTTTTTTTCTTAATAAAAAAAATACATTCCGTCTATTTTTTTCTTATATTCTAAAAACAATAGTTTCATAGAAAACATCTAACAGGTTTAACTTTTTTTTTTTTTCTAATTACTATTTTTAGCTTCTCAGTGTTAGATTGGTGTTTTTAAAAAAAACAAATTACAATCTCACTGGAGTCAATAACCCAATTCATAGATCTGACATGCTAGTCCAAGTTATCCATTTTATAGATTGAAGAGTTCACCCACTAACCGGATATGTATTTTTGTTATTGATTCTTTAATTGTCTTTAATAGTTTTGTCTCAATTTTATCCTTTAATATTGAATTGATTAAAAAATAAACTATGAATATAATTAAAAAAAACATTATTAAACTCAATAAAGTCTATGATATGAGTTGCTTGAGGACTAAGATTAAGTCAATTTGTCATTGTCTCCATAATTTTTTTTTAAAAAAGAAATCATTTAAATTTTTTTTAAAAAAATTAAGTCATGTTTTTATATGTCACTAAGATTAGATTTGAATTTATAAAATCAATCAATTTAATTTATATAATTTAATTAAAAACTTAAATTAAATTATAAAATCTCAAGAAAATCAGTCCAATCAACAGCGGAATGCAAACCAATTATCAAGTTAAACTATAAACGGACTGCAGTAGAAAGACGTGGAATTTATTTATGGGAGCTAAACTAGAGTTTACCGGCGTGTGTAGCTGACAAGAGCAGGGATGGCAGTTTGGAGAGATCAGGGCGGCGCACTGGTGGGGTAAGGTCTCCGCTGGGGATTTGGGAGGTGAGCCTCGGAGGAGCGTGGGGACTGATTTGGAGGGTAGAATTTGTTTCCAAGTGAGAAATGGAAAATTATTTGTGGTGGTCCATAAGAAAAAACAAATTCAAAGTTAAGGAGGACATGAAGAACGGGAATTTAAATTGATATTTCTGAGGATAGGGTTGTGCTCAAGCACACTGTCAAATTAGATACACAAATGCGTAACAAGTCAGGGTGATCGAGGAGTTGTTTGGCACATATGTATTAAATCCATCATAGCCCGGGCAGGTGGACTCGATGATCCATTACTCGAAGTTTGAGTTAAACTAGAATTTTTTTTCAAAATAATTTAGACATTGATTCAATTAACATGCGACCTTGTTGTTTACATAAATCTAAATGAGACACGGTCAAGTTAACTTAGAAAAATCTTTTTTTTTTTTTTTTTGAGGTAGAATAGGTTAGAATCAAGAAAGTTGCTCAATTTTTTAATCTTTATTAGATAAAACTTTTCACTAGTTTGTGTAAATCATTTTTAATTTAAATCAAAATGTATTTATAATTAAAAAATTATCGTTTTTCTTCAAATTAAAAAAAAAAAAACAAATCAAATCATGGAAGTTCGTGCCAAATAAAACTTAAAAAGTTGGACAATTATTCTTGGCATGAGCCACGATGTTGTTCATCGTTTTTATAAAAGATTGTTCATGAAAATTCGATAAACAAATTGAACATTATTATTCATAATTAATTTTAGCGAAAGCAGTCTTTTCTAGTAATATAATTGATGATTATGTGTTTCCAACAACATATATATATTAACAAATAATTATACCTCGATTTTTTATATTTTTATACAGACTAATTTCACTATTAATGCCCAAATATATAAATAAATTTCTTACTATAGCATAAATGCCTTGCTATTAATGGGAGTGTAGATATATGTATTGTGTTCCTATCAAATAAGAAATATTTCAGACTAACTAAAGGTTATTGATCAATGCTCTCCCATCAATCAAATATTAATCTTATGCTAGTTAACATAAACACATGACCATAATCAACAAAGAGGAGATCAACAAATATATGATCGTAATTTAGATTGCTTAGAGTATTTGCATAATGAAAAAGCCTATAATTTAGATTTAATAGTTAGATCACGATTAAATTTGATCAAAAGATTTCAAAGGCTTATCCTTACAAGAAGTTAGGTTGTTGTAACTAGTTGAGTATCAAAAGGCCTCTAAAAAAGGTTTATAATATGTTATTTGGATTAATTTTGTTATTTTTCATCTTTATTTTTTGAATTTTTTTCTTAGAACTTTTATTTCATTTTTATTTTTAATTATGATTTTCAATCTCTTACCTTGTGCAGGTTAGTTTTTTTTCAAGTGTGTTAGAGAGTGAAAAGAGAAGGAAAAGAGTTGGAGCATAGAAAGACATGTTACAAGGCAAAAAAAAAGAGAGGATGGCAAATTAGGGAATAGAGTTGGATAAGAGGCCTTTGTTATCAATGATGTAGTTGTGCTATCTCAGCACCATTTTCCTATCACAATTTTGTTACTTAAATAAATATTTGATATAAAGGAATTATCATGTGATTTAGTATTGTATAATTAAATGAAAATTAATCTTTGAAAAAACAAATTAATAATGTGTAAGATTTGTGTCGCAAGTTTGTTTTGCTAACTCGAGTTCACTTAATTTTTTTAAAATAAATACTATTTTTTTTTTATTAATTTTATCCTTTAACATTGAGTTAATTTATGATTGAACTTTTCAGTTTGTTTTTTTGTCAAGATTATCCCCCCGAATTTCAACTTGATTCAACCAAATTGACTTTCACTTGCAATTTTTTTTTTTAATTAGACCTTTAATTGACTTCTAACTTGGCTATTTATTTCAAAATCATCCTTGAATTTCAAATTTTTTTCATTTTTAGCCAAATTAAATTAATGAAGCCCTTTTCTAAATTTCATTTTCAATTGAAATCTCGATTTTAGCCCCAAAACTCCCAAACTCAATATTTTTTATTTGTGATTCTCGGATTATCGGTCCAATTTCAAACCCTAGCTATATTTTTTATTTTTTCATTTTCTTTATGATTTGCCAAATTAAATTAATGAAGCCCTTTTCTAAATTTCATTTTCAATTGAAATCTTGAATTTAGCCCCAAAACTCCCAAAGTCAATATTTCTAACTTGTGATTCTCGATTATCAGTCCAATTTCAAACCCTAGCTATGTTTTTTATTTTTTTCATTTTCTTTATGGTTTTCAAGATTTCTCACACAAAAATTAAATAAAAATGAAGAAAACAATGAAATGATTAAAATTAACTTAAAATTACTGAAAAGATATATTGTTTTAATATTTTTCTAATTTCTTGAAATATATAAAAATAGGAGGTCAAAAAACTGTATTACATCACTAGCTATCTTCTAATCCTTTTCTAAGCATTGATATTTTCGTTGGCTAGTAGTTTTGCTTCCTCTAGTCATAGCTTTGAAAGGTGGATTTTTATTTTCTTGTGCTGTTGTAATTAGGCTTCTACTTTCAAGTCTTTTTAGTCATTTGCTTCGAGGTTGATACTGCTTGTTTATGGATTGAATCTGCCTCATCTGAGCCCTAATCAGAGATTATTATAATTATTATTATATAGAATTGCCAGGTAATGTCTCTAGAAAAATAACAATTTTAAATCCAGATGTCAAAACTTGCAGGGTTGAGTCTTGAAAGGGGGAGTATTTTGCAGGTTAAAGGATAAGACTTCTACTAATGCTGATTATGATTCTAAAACCCAGTCTCAGTCCTGTTCCTGTTATCAATGTGTTTGCTGTTAGCAATCAAAACCACATACAAAACAAAGATATTAAAAATTATTTTAAGAAGAAAAAATTAGAGGCACAAATTAGATAATATGTTTATGCAATCTTGTTTATTTTTGTATTTTAAAAAATTTAAATTTTATTTAAATTTTTTTTATTTTAAATTAATATTTTTTTAGTGTTTTCAAATCATTTTGATATACTAATATTAAAAATATTTTTTAAAAATAAAAAATATTTTAAAAAACAATTATAACCGCTTTCTAAAACATAATACAAATGCCTAAAACATAATACAAACGCAATAAAATATATACCTACTAGCTCCACTATGCTTTTGTTTAGTAGATAAAAAATTGAATATTGCTCACCGGCAGGCTTAATCAAAGTACATCGGCAAGGATAGGGATGTCTACTTACCGGTAAACAAGCGACTCAAAATGAAAGGCATCCCTTATCCAATCTAACAGTAGGAAAGTCATCATCCACCTAAACGCCTAAAACCACCATTCCTATCACAAACTTGCAGCTGGTGAATTGGGATGCACGTTCAGCTTGAATAGTTTTTTTTTTTTTTAAAAATAAAAATAAATTTAAAGCTTCATTGTTCAAACTATAGAGAAAAAAATTTGGTTTCTCGAGCACTTTAACAGGGGAGAAAACTCTAATATATTGTGAAAGTTGTTTATTTTATAAATGTTTTTTGAAAAATAATTACTTACAAGGCTATTGAAATACAACAAAAGATATTATAATTAGTAAAGTTCTAATTAAATCCAATTAATATCCTAATTATTTAAATAGAAAATAATTAACAAATAAAGTAAAGAAAATCCCAAAACAATATTTTCCGGATCTAAGCTTGGTGTGAAAACAAAAATTAGTTGGCTTTTTGTAATCAAGCTTTGAAAACAATCTATATTTAACTAACACTCAAATCAAATAAGATGTTATGCTCATTTGTATTAAATTTCACATTGGATTTTTTTGAAATTCCTTAAAACACAAAAAATAAAAATAGTTACACAAAAGAATAATAATAATAAGATGTTCTACTCCGGATTGTACGTCTTAGTGTCACTACGAGAAGACAGTCATGAGAATCGTTGCTCTCGTATTAAGTGGTCACATACACGGTTTATACATAGAATGATCGATATCTACAGGGAAACAACAAGAAGAAGAAGAATGGATAAGACTGTGAGCCACAAACTAGTTTAAAACAAAAAAAAAAATCAAAATTTGAGCCCCAAACACACAATAGAAGCAAATTCCACACTTTATATCCACATCACATTCTTCCAAAATTATCTGAGTCAGGCAACCGTGGATCAGACCAAGCACATCTTCGAGAGTGGCCTTCTTGTTCCTGTTAGAATACCCGTACGTAGCTAGCTAGTTGATACAGTGAAGGAGGCTGGTAATACTGGTATTACCAGTGAAGTCACATGCAAGAATCTTTCTACATTCACTACCTGCTTGAAGTACTCTTTTCCGCCATTGAAAGAACTCTTGAGCTGCATCAGCGTGCTCACCTTCAGTCAACCCTGTCCACATAGATAATGCGAACAATGGTTGGCATTTATTTTTGGAACGTTAGGCACCGGCCATCATCCCCATAAACATCTAAAAAGACCTCATAAATTACTTAGTTTTCTGGAAGGAGCTGTGATGAAGCTAAAAATATTCACACATGAATCATAACAACATGGAGATTCACCTTGAACTCCTATAAAAATTCTTGTAAGAAATCCCTAGATCTCTGAACTCAAAAATATTCTTGTCAGAAGTCCCTAATTATTTCATGTATGATCATTAGAAGCCTTTCAGCATGTCCTGTGATCAAAATATCAAAGCCCTCCTATTAGCTTGGCAGCAGAACCAACTAATAGTTGTTGACATCTGTAAGTATAAAGCTGAGCAGGTGAACAAACTAAAGAAAAAGTCGCAAGGAGATTTCACAATAAATTAACCAATGTTTGAATTTGTCCTACTAACCGTTCCTCTCATCTTCTAACCGCTTGTTTATATTCATAAGACGGCAAGGATAAGATTCGAATCCCAAGCCCTCACATGCTTTGCAAGCAAATTGCTGTATTTATAGACTTTGTAATCGATAGTAATCTCGCTGTCAAAATAATAATTGTTCTTCAGAAATGTAAAACTAGAAAACTGAGATCGATGGTTAGCTCTTTTACAGGTAGGATAATGAATAGACACCAGTCAATATAGTCTAGCTCCTCGGAGTTGTGAGCTAGACTATTGTTAATTCTAGCACAGTCATCGGAAAAGCAACAACTAATGAACTTTCTCAAGGATAAAACAAATATATTGGACTGTTGGACAGCCAGCTGCTGGTCAAATTTCAAGGCCATCAATTTGCTAATGAAAGTTCCAAAGGCTAAATATGTCCATCCATGCTGTGTCACCTTCTTGACTTCAATGTTTACTGTATCTAAGCTGAGCTTACATGATTTCGTAGTTTTCTTGAATACCAGTTATGAAATATCAACGCTGGATCTGTCTAACATGGTAGGACCGTTTGCTCTCGACACGAAAGGCTGAGTCAGCTGTTCTTGATCATATGCAAGAGCTATTGTAGTACAAGGATGCATTGCATGCATGACTGTTAGATGGTAAGATTTCCATAAACCTACCAGTCCATGCTCTTGTCTAACCATGTGCCAACATTATGCATGAATTTCTAAAAGTGATGGTGCTTGTAGAGGTCAAACCATAAAGTATTATTCGAAAGCCAAGAACAGAAAGTGAATACAGAAAAAGGAAAAATTCATGGTGAAACTTCGTGGTATATAACTATAATTTAACCCTTCTCTGCAGCTCATCCTGCACTGTCTCCTCTTCCAATATGCAATGTGTTTTCTTCAACTATTAATTTGACAGCATATTATATATCTTCTAATTTTAAGCAATAAATATATGGAAACACTATATATTCTCATATTTATTTTTCCTGTTGAGTACCAAGTAGGGAAAATCTGGAGGAGGCAGCAGCAAGTTTACAAGTAGGTGGTTGTATAGTTTTCAGGTAGACATGGCTTCCCTTGTAGGGATCGTTAGTGGTCAGTACAGCAATATCTTATTCAACATTTTCACCTGCTAGATGTGGGATGTCTAGCGCTGCGCTCTCTCTCTCTCTCTCTCTCTCTCTGTGTGTTTTTCTGAGCATTCTGCAGCTCTTATTTGTTGCATTAGCTTTACTCAGAATGGGGTCAAAAATAAAAATAATAAATTGGATTTTATGATATTTCACCCGTGAGGAGCACAAACAAGGGGTTGTTAAAAAGGGAAGCAATGCTCTACTTTTCTAGGAATTAAAGTAAAAAAAAAAAAAAAAAGGGGAAACTATAACGTCTGTTCAAATATAACATTTCTCCGTTCCGACAACTGAAAAACAAAAAATCGAGTTTTTCTATTTGAAAAATATATTTTAGAGATTCTCCCGTATTTTTTCAATATAATTTTTCTACTATTTTTCAAGGAAAATATATTTTTTAATATACACAAATCCTTTTTAACAATGCAAACATTAAAATTATTATATTTAGTTATTGTAATAAATTTAATTCTTACTATATAAATTTAATATGAAGATCTACTATTTTTAACATATTTTTGCTTGAAATTAAGCAACTTAGTCTACGAAAGCTGAAAGAATAGCTGCTGAAGTTTGGGGCAGCCTTCTTGCCTCTCATTTCGTATACCAAAAAAAAAAAACGTTGAGCACAAAAAATGAGCGTAATTTCATTTAGTAAATCATAACCTTTTGCTTATGGATTCAAGTTCAATTTATAAAAAAGAAGGAGATAAATTCATGATCTAATAGTCTAGCTAGTTAGACACTTTACATTTCAAATTTGGATTCATTCTCTTAGATTTATTTTAGTTTAGTTAGTATTTTAAGACAGAAAAGAAATGAGAATACATATTTTTTTTATATAAAAAAATAATAGATTGGTAGTTTGTTTGGGTTGGTAGCTCAAACAAACTTTCTCATCCCTTTTTCTTCTAATTTTGGATCCTGAAAAAATTATTTCAATGCTTTCTTGGTAGATTCTTTGAAAGTACACAATCTTTTATATATATATATATATATATATATATATATATATATATATATATATATATAGGGTTGGTGTCATTTTTAGCTAATTGTCTCAATGCAAAATGCATCATGTTTTACACAAATAAAACACCTTTATTCTTGATTAATAGTTATTTTTTAGCTATCATGTCACTGATAATCACCAATCTCTCCATCAATATAAAAGGCCATCACACAAAAACTAATAGTGAAAACCAATATTTTCACTAATGTCTAACTCTTTACATATTGAAGTGAGCCGACGTGATCAAGGTCTATAAATAAATTAGATCAACAGATAAACACAATAAGTCATAATTTTTCTTAGATTCAACACTTTTGTACACTTTAATTTTCCTGTACATTATTCTCTTATACACTTGTTAATTTAGGTATCAAAGCATCTTTTATTTTACAATGGATTTGTTTTCCAAGAATAATCAAGTCTAAATACCAAGCCTATATTCAAGTTCGCATGTTTTGTCCCATGATCACAGCTCATGAAAAACCTAATCTTTGCATGAGATTTTTTCATGACTTTATCGGATAAATACTAAAAAAATATATAACTATATTTGATTGAAGAAAAAGATAGAATTAAATAAATCTTAAAAAAAAAAAAAACAACTTTGAAATAAATTTTATACTTTTAAAAATAAAGAAATACACAGAGACAAGCCTCCTTTTTTTTTTTTTTTTTTTTGAGAAAGTAAACAAACACCAAAGCCAAAAGAATTTATAACTTAGTTAGCATTCATGCTTCTCAGTTTGAAAGTTTTTATTTATTACCATTCACCAAACCTGGTTTTCTCAGCAAACACAGCGAAATCCCATCCAATAATTTTAAATATGAAACTTTGAATTAAACTTATGAAATATCCTTTCAAAACTCATGTTTCGTGAATGGGCATTGATTTCCTCAAAATGTTATATAATGGCAAAGTTTCCTGCAGCACAGAAGTTTTTTTGGTGGCCCACGAAATTTAGACTTAAAGATGTGCACGGAATTCTTGGTATTAAAAAAACTCTTGATTAATTTAATAATAATAATAAGTATAGACCACTTAGAATACAGAGTAAATAATTAAACTCAACTTAAAACTATTCAATTAATAATCAGAGGAACATATTTGGAACATAATCAAACCAGAATCATATATATTGTATACTATACTCATTTAGTTACATTGAATGCAAAATTAAGGATATTAATTAGAATCACTAGCTAGTGGTACTGTTTGGAATGCATCTCAATGACATCACTGGCAGCACAAGAGGATTCTCACTTTGGATTTTTTTTTTTTTTGTTTCTTGCATGTACTAGGGTTTTGACTTTCGATTAAATTCATAATCTTTCCAAAAATATAAAAACTTGTACTCATAACTATGGATGACTGATTTGCCATCACCTACAAATTTTGTTACTTATGCATGCATGTATTTGGTTACAGATGGCACTACACACATCTGTATAAGCAAATCTATATTCAACCGGGTGAGACTTCATCAAATCATTCCCAATTGATTTAACAAGTCAACTCATAATCTAGTTAAATTTTAAGCGAGATATGATTTGATTTTTTTTTTTTTAAATATCATTTTGGATTGATCTAATTGTTTAATCAAATTTCTAACATTTATATAAATTGAAAGATATTTGTATGAATTTTATCAATGTTATTAAACTTGATCTAATTTTAGTGATACTTGATCAGATCAAACTCAATTGATTTGACATATCAACTCATGCAAATCTCAAATGAGATATGATTTAATTTTTAATTTTTTTAAAAAATATTATTTTAGACTGCAAATGTTATTCATGTTACCAAAGACTGCTAAGTATATGACATGACATCATTCACATAATGTAATAAATACAGTGATAATGTACCCTTCTGATAGTGAAACCTGAAAATATTTTAATAGGATGCATAATTAGTTTTTAGTGAAATCAAGGAATGTGCGTCTTGGGATATGCATAGAAGAATTCAATCCATTTAGGTTATTTATTGCTCCTTATTCTTGTTGGTCGATGATACTTATAGTTTATAACTTATTGATGATGATATGTATGAATCTGAAGGTCATGTTTTTATCTACGGTCATATCTGGTCTTAATAGTCTGTATCAGAATTTAGACGATGTCATATCCCACATTGGCAGGTGAGGGATTGGTAGCTGACCTTATTAAAAGTGATAGTTGCTAACTTGTCATATGTGTTTTTGGGCGTCAAGCTTAGATGTGGGCTCGCATCATCAAGAACAAAACCGTGAGGACAATAAGGCCCAATGCGAATAATATATGGCAAGTTGGGTCAGGCTGTTACATTTGGTATCAGAGTCGACCTCATTGGTTGTCCGGTAGTGTCGACGGGGTCGTCAAGCTCCTTAAGGGGGTGGATTGTCATATCCACATCGACAAGTAAAGGATTGGTAACTAGCCTTATTAAAAGTGCTGGTTGCTTACTTGTCATACGCGTTTTGGGGCGTCAACCTCAAATGTGGGCTCGCTTCACCATGAAGGCGATAAGGCCCAAAGCGGACCATATATGGCAAGTTAGGCCAGGCTGTTACAGATGATCTTAATTATCTATGTCAGAATATAGATATTTGTTTTCATTTGTTGATTGATGAGTTGAAACAATTGTGATCATCCAGGGCTTTAACAAATTATGCATCGAGAAAACATAATTTTCAGATGAAGGCAACTTTCATGTGGGTTATCAGTTATTTTATTGTGTATGGAATGATTTTTTGTCGGAGCACGCCTGGAAAACTAGCATATTCATATTGTATAGAAAATAAAAAAAAAGGTCTTCATGTTAACAAATGGTGGTAAAATATCTTTTTATGATTGTCACAAGATGTTCTTATCATCAAATTACAAGTACAAAAAGAATATAAAAGACTTTTTTGTTGGCAGAGTTGAAAGAGATGTTGCACCGCTGCTACTGTCAGGTGAAGAATTGTATGACATAGTTTCAAAGTACGAAGATATTATATTTGGTTTTCATTTTGGTAAGCAGAATTTTCTTGATTTTGGTTTGACTCATAATTAAGTGAAGCAAAGTATTTTCTAAAAGTTTTTTTATTGGAAGACCAATCTTCTCCGCCATAACTTTGATGTCATGTACATTGAAAAGAACGTATTTGAAAATAATCTTCTCCGCCATAACTTTGATGTCATGTACATTGAAAAGAACGTATTTGAAAATATTTTCAACACGTTTATGGACTTGAAAGAGAAGACAAGGGACAACATCAATGCTAGAATGAATAAATTTTTATTTTGTTACTGTAAAAATATGGAGTTGATTTATAATGAGTCACGGGTTGCAAAGTCCAAAGCTAGCTTCGTCTTAGGTAAAAATGTACAGTTACTTGTCTACTAATGTCTTAAGAGTCTATGTTTTTTTAATGAACATGCTTCAAACATATCAAGGTTAGTGAATTTGAAGAATTGCAAATTATATGAAATGAAAAGTCATGATTATCACGTGTTTATGAAAACACTTATTTAACTAACTTACCGAGATTTATTGTCAAATAGGATATAAGATGCACTTATGGAGATTAATTACTTTTTTAGAGATATTAAAAGTACTAATAGAAATGAAGCAGATAATTTTTTTTTTATGTAATTTTTATGTTAGTAAATTTATTTGTAAAATTATTATCAATAGACCACAAATCACCAACGAGCGTTTATCTGATGCATTATTTTTGTCCATGAGCTTGTTGATAAGTTTCATGTTGATAGATTATGAGTACAAATATTGATAAAAAAATTTGTCAGTAGATCTAAAAATAAATTCTATTAACCCAATTTCTGACTTGAATTTGTAAGTTGATTACTGCACGAGACATGGTTGTGTAATTATGAATTTTACTAACAATTATGATATAAATCTATCAACATTGAATATAAAAGCATTTATTTAAATTTTCACTGGCATTTAAACAAATGTTTTTTTTTTAATATACAATGTAAGTAAAAATATATAACAATCACCATTAAAATTAAGAAAAATGTCACAAAAAATATACAATGATGTCAATTATAAAATATAAATATTATAATAAATATCTATTATAAAATTTACTTTATCAATTTTTTTGAACAAATGCCATTAAAAAATATTTTTTTATAGTAAAATAAAATAGTTTATTATTCACGTTACCAAAAATTACACAAGTAAAGAAAGTGATAGGTACTTAACGGCAAGCAACAAGAACGTCAAAGGAAGTAGCTTATCCACTCTCAACTGCAGGACATTCTCATATCTGTAACTCACCTCAAAACCACCAGTCCAACTGTCCAAGTCAACCCTCCATGCGCTTCACACCCTTCCTTTTCAACTACTTCTATAAATGCATATCTCCCCTGCCGTCGACTCGACTCCTTGTTTCACTCTTTCCCAATTTGTCCTTGTCTCTCTCAATCTCCTCCTGCTACAATTCTTGGAGCCGGTGAAGGGAGAGTACCGGAGCTATGAGAAAACCTTGCTGTGATAAACAAGGAAATAACAAGGGAGCTTGGTCCGTGCAAGAAGATCAGAAGCTCATTGATTATATTAAAACTCATGGTGAAGGTTGTTGGCGATCTCTCCCGGTGGCTGCAGGTATATGTATGTTAAATGTTTAGCAATATTCAAGCTATCTATATATACAAGCTGAAGAAATTTGTGTAATTCTTCTCATCAGGTTTGCACCGCTGTGGCAAAAGTTGTAGGCTCAGATGGATAAACTATCTTAGGCCAGACATAAAACGTGGTAACTTTGGCCAGGATGAAGAGGACCTCATTATCAAGCTACATGCCCTCCTTGGAAATAGGTACGATCTCTCTCTAAATAAAGGAAAAACATAACCACATCCATGGCATATATATTGACCTTTCAAGGGGTTGGTCTGAAGGTCAAGGATGTGAGCGATCGATTCCTCTTATGGCTAGATGCAAACAACTTAATGTACTTATGTTTAAGAAGCATAATATGCTAAAGAATGGTGTTAATTTGTGTGGTGCTGTAGGTGGTCATTGATAGCAGGAAGATTACCAGGAAGAACTGATAATGAGGTGAAGAACTATTGGAACTCCCATTTAAAGAAAAAGCTGATAAACATGGGAATAGACCCAAATAATCATCGGTTGAGCCAAATTCTTCCTCGTCCTCAAACTGAACCTGCTCCTGTTCTTGCTACATCAACTACTACGGGGTCTAAGAATACTATTACAACAAGCAAACCAAAGAAATCATCAAATGATGACAATGATAGGGTTTCTGACACAGCCAGTTGTCTTGAAGATGATTGTAAGTCTATGGTGAAACAGCAAGTTGCTACTTCTGGTTCCTCGAACATTAATCTTGATCTCACCATCGCAGTTCCAGCTTCTCCTGGTCAAAAGACCAGTTTTGGAAACGAGCAGCAAAATTGCAATTGGGGCAAAACTTGCCAAGTTGAGAGTGAGCCAACATCATTGCCGACTCTAATTCTTTTTAGATGAGGCAATTCCTTGCCAGCCTTGGCATGCAATGAATTCAGGTAGTTGCCTGATGTTCGTGGAAATTAAGTCAGCTAAGATGTCCAGCTAGGTTTTTTTTTTTTTTTTTCCTAGCTAGTGAAGGAGAATTATTTTGTCGATAATTATTACCACCTTTATTGCTGAATAGTTAGAGATTAATTTGATGTAACCTGCTTTTGTTGCATTTAAGCAATAAGAAAAGGGAGAATGGATGGCTAATTAATCTAGCTCCTGATTAAATAAATTAACTAGTTTCAGCTTCTTCATGTGTGCACACATAGCTAGGATTATAGTCTAATTATTAATTAATAACTTGTATCCTCAGAGTACATATATATTACATTAAAATTTAATTTCTAATTTATTTATGGCCAATGGATCTTTGATCCAACTACTGGTACGTACTAATCTATGGGTAGGCAATGTTGTAATAGGATTTTCGAATTTCATTGTTTATAATGTGTGCCCTAAGGGAACTCATTTTACGTTTTCCTAGATAATTAATATTACCAAACTTGTAAGGTTGACGGTGGAGCTAGCTGACGATACATTTCAAGTCGCAACATTAATGACAAGAGGAATTTCATAACGTATTAGACAATGGCCAGACTAAATGGATTGTAGAGTGATAATAATTATGGTAACTGTTTGCATGTGTAATCTACTCTTAGATATTATTCTCCTTATGTCTGTCTATATATATATATATATAATAATTTAAAAGGTGTTTAAAAATGGATTGAAAGATTTCGTATAAAATATTGGGATGTGGATTGAACAATTTGGGAAGGGGATTTTGATAATTAACAAGCAGATGGCCATATTTTATCACTTAGCCCATTGAAAATGGCATTTCCCAGCCCGGAAATGATTATTAAGATTAAAATGGAACCTGATAAATTAGTGACAACTTCAGACAATAAACATTTTTCCATGAATGTGAAGGGTGTGTTTGAAAATGTGGTAAGTATTATTTTTGAAAATATTTTTTGTTTGAAAATATATTAAAATAATTTTTTATTTAATTTTTTTTAATGTATTTATACATCAAAACGATGCAAAATACTAAAAAATAATTAATTTAAAAAAAAATCAAAATTTAATGAAAAGTAGGTTCAACTTTAATTCGAAACGGAGAATACATTCTAGGCTATGTAATTGAGCTTGGGCTTTTCTCTCTATGCTTGATTTTTCCTACAAAATAAGTATTTTGTCGGAACAAAAGACTTTTTGTGACCTTAAATATATGAGGAGAAATTGTATAGATGAAATAGAAAATAGTAGCAGAATATATATGATCTCTTTTGTGTGTGAAGTTTGAATTGTTTATGAAATTGATTGTGTTAGTATGGACATGTGTTGGCCTTGAGTTAACTTGCATTTTCTATTTTTCTGCTTCAATGTTTACCTAGTAACCAAGGCATTTATATTATGTCAACTTATATTTCTATATTTCAATTTTATAGACATTAATTACGTAAACTTATATTATGAAATGTGGATGGTGGTGTTACATGTACCGGTACCTTGATGCGTAGAGTTACAAGTAACTCATGAATCATGAAGAGTGATGTTATATCATTTGTGGAGAGGTTGTTGCTCGTTATCGATAGTGGTTTTGATTGTGCTATTGGTAAAAAAAATTTGGTGGTTAGCAGTGATAGATATGGATAGAAAATATTCACTAGTAAGGAAAGAGATGTTTGTTCTGCATAGAAAAATCTTATATGCACTTGCTAATGCAACACTAATATCTTTGGAATAAAAATATATTGAGTTATATCCTATGCAGGTGAGAACGAAGGTGTGAGAGAAAAGAAGAGAGAGAAAGTAAGGAAAGAGAGAGAATGAAGGGAAAGGGAGCAAATATGTGTGAGAGAGAAGTAGAGAGAGAAGGAGAGCAAAAGAGATGGAGAGAGAAGAGGGAGAAGGAGAGGGGTGGTCTAGTTGTTCAGGCTTAGTCATGAACTAGATAGGTGGCCCATGCTATGTTGTAGGCCGGGTCAAATTTTTTCCAACTCCGAAAAAAGGATATTCATAAGACGATAATCCAAGACAAATATTTGGGTTAAATTTACTAAAACATGATCCGAGATATGAGACCGAAACAACCCGTAAAAAGAAAAAACGTAAAGAAATTATAAAGTTCAAGATTTAATAACCTAATGTCAAAGATTAAAAATAAAAAACGATTGTAGAAGAAAACCTTAGTTAACTTGGGTTAACTTGATGAACCACAAATCAGGAAATGAGATCGGGATAAAAAAAAAAATAATTTTAAAAGAAGAATCTAATAAAAAAAACCAAAACTCGATTAAAAAAACATATAAAAAAAAAAACTTGAGTTAACATACCAATTATTATTATTAGGTGATATTGAATCTATCTTCTCCTAAAAAACTTGCTTAAAAGGTGAGATTTTCCCCCATTAATCACTTTCACAACCGATATGCAAACACAATGTATTAACAAAGACTTCTCGTACATATGACCACTATTTCTCCATTTTCAAGATACAATTCCCTAAGAGTTCAATGTATTAACTTTCATGTGCACTTAAAAAAATTGTTCATGGATGAAAAAAATGTGGAATTATTAATACATATCCAACTTTGAGGCTAAAATAACATAATTAAAACTTCAAGGATTAGGACTTGGTTTGAGGATTTATGTTAGTATGCAATTTAATTGATAGATAAAAGAAGGATAGAAGCTAAATGGAAACAGCAATGAATTGAAGTGCCAAATTTGAAATCCACAAAGTGCTAGTGGTCAAAGCATATTTGTAAAATCCAACTTGAGGATTGAGTTTCATGTAAGGCCCCATTTAAAAATATGGGTCATCTCATATTTTTTAAAATTTTAATTTTTTTATTAAAAATTAATTTTTTATATGTTTTCAGATTATTTTGATGTGTTGATTTTAAAAATAATTTTTTTAAAAAAAATTTATTTTAATGTATTTCCAAACAAAAAATATTTTGAACTGCAATCACAATCTATATAGGTCATAAGAGAGTTTATCTAGTTCAATTTTTAAATTTTTTAAAAAATAATTAAATAAATATTATTTTAATTAAAAAAATCAATAAACTGCCTAACAAATCAATTCAGATTTATTATTACTATTTTTTTGTCTTTAACCTGTGGTATTGTTTCTGGTTTTAATGACAACAGCTGGCCAAAGTAAAGTGTAGGTCTCCTTTGGTTTTGTCGTTTTTCACAAGAAACTTGTTTAAGAGTACTGGATCGAGCTTAAATGTCCCTTTTCGGACATTAAAAGCTGATGTCGGATTCAATTCTTATCTGGAAGATGCATTGATGAAGCTATACATCATGAATTAGTGAACCGTCAAGGCAGAGATCGGGAGTGTGATAATGTTTTTTTTTTTTAAATATTTTTGATATTAATGCATTAAATTTATTAAAAAAAAATTAAAAAAAATTAATGTTAAGTAAAAAGAAATTAAAATTTTTAAATAGATTGTGTGGAATGCAGTTCTATACTGCTTTCATGAAAGCATTTGGAAATGTGGGCAACCTGTATTTTTAAAAAAATATTTTTTTTTATTAAAAATTAATTTTTTTATGTTTTGAATTGTTTTAATATATTAATTTTAAAAATAATTTTTTAAAAATAAAAAAATATATTATTTTAATATATTTCAAAATAAAAAATATTTTAAAAAAATAATTATATCTATACCTCTAAAAAATATTAGGGATCTCCAGGCCTTGGCCTGTGGAAAACCATGATCTGTACTGTGAGATGCTTTATCAACGAACAAAAAAATGGAAAACAGAAGCATAGCTTTTAAGACATCTATTACTGTTTGTAGGGCACATGAAAGTTGAAACATCAAGTCCTGTTATTATCTATTATTCCCCACATATAGTTTTTTTTTTCTTTTTTTACCCAACTGATTACCTTTAATCACGGTTGTTTCTTAGTACAATGTTATGTAACCAAAAACCAGCTAGAAAAGACAAAATCTGATCTTATTTGGATTGAGCAACCGTGGGCCTTATGTTTAGAACAATTCTCCCTAGATTTAATTAAAATCAGACTAGGATTAGATTTTAAATATGCTGGTTTAATACCAACTCGATATGCCATATGTGTTCTTATTTCATAGCTATTTAGATAGTTGATGTTAAAATCAAGAGTTGATTTATAAAATTATATAATTTTACAAGTTAATAGATATTTAATATGTAAAATTAAATTAAAAACTCGTAAATCTAATAAATTAGATATAACTCATTTAAAATCAGTAAAATTAGACCGAATTTATGAGTTTATTAAACTTAACTTTTGAAACTACACTTAATAGGTGCAAATTTTTAAAAAATATATAAAATTTTATTATTATTTTTTTTTACAATAGTTGCAAATTTCTTTTTAAAAAAAGAGGCTCATTTAAACAAAACAATTTATACCATTTTTATTCTTGTCTATATTTTTATTTTTTATCATTCAATATATAATTTTAATTCTAAAATAATAAATTACATTAAAATCTTATTAAATCCGATCTTGTTTTTTTCAAGGGGCATTTAGCTATAATCTTATCTTATATTTGACATCATTAGATTAAATTTTTTTTTTTTTTTGAGAAACTCTTTCTATTAAAAAAAATCTATGTCAAAAGATAGCATACAATTTTTATAATGTTTTCCGCGTATTTATTAAAAAGATGTAATAATGTTACAATTCACATCATATAGACAAGTATCGAAATAAAATATAGAAAATGTTTGGAGAGATTGTAAAAACTTGAGTTTCATGGGGTTACATTGTATGCTTTCTTCTAGAATTTGAGTACCATTTAAGTTAGAGTTTTATTCTTTAGGAACTTGTTGTGATGGAAACAATCAACTTATTATTATTATTAGGTTCTTATTTATATTTTTCCTTTTAATAATTTTTTTTTATATTAAAAAAGTTTTGTTCCGAGACATTTTATTTATTCTTGTTATTAATTTCTTGATTCACATTATCTCTTTCTTATTTTATTTAGATTACTCATTGATTATAATGTTATCGATTCTCTTTATTAAATTTTAATATAATTTAATTTCTTGAATAAAATTATTAATATATAATTAATTAAAAGATTTTACTTTTAATTTTATAATTCAAATTTATATTATATTTTTTGTATCGTGTTAAAAAAATTTAACATCCTTGAATTTTAGATTTTACTTTTCGGAATGCACAATTTAATTAAAATTCTTCAGCTAATTTTTGTATTGAAACATGGGCAAACATGTCGGTTCTAGCTAACCTTCGAAAGAATTCCAACTCAGGCACGAGATATGGGGCATTGACTGTGTCTAGGCTTGCGTGGAGCGCCACCCCACCTCACCTTTTTCAAATCTCTAGGCCATAGCTTACGGGGATTGTTTCATTTTATACATGGTTGGTGTCGGTTCTGTTTCTGTCTTTGTGTGATTTTTAAAAGCATTTTTAGTTTAAAAATAATATTAAATTAATACTTTTTAGTGTTTTTTAATGTATCTATGAAATTAAAAATAAATTTTTTAAAAAAATATTTAAATACATTTTTCAAGCAAAAAAACTATTTGAAAAAAATACATTGCATCACAATTCCAGACATACGTATATCCATAAACAATTTAATATAGGTTTTTTTTTTTTTGTAAGAAAACAATAATTTTTTTTTTGTTTTCAATTGAATATTCATAAGCACATTTTAATTTTAATTTTTTGCATATTATTTATATAATAATTAAAATAAATAATTGTTAATTATACTCTCCAAGAATCCACTGTATTGTTTAAAAACTATGAAAAAAATTAAATATTATTTTTAACATAGTGTATTTTAATTAAAATCTAAAAAATAAAATATTTTTTTAGAAAACAAATACTACCAAGCTGTAGAAAGAGTTGAGTTAACCATCTAAATGGTGGGTCAATGGTAAGAGCTTGGGACCAAGAGGTTTGTTTCCTTTGTGGTCTCAGGTTCAAGCCCTGAAGTTGCTTATATAATGGCCACTGGAAGCTCACATGGTCGTTAACTTCAAGGCCCGTGGGATTAGTCGAGATGCCCGCAAACAGACCCAAACACCCACATTAAATTAAAAAAAAAAAAAAAAAAAAGAGTTGAGTTGCTGGAGCCCAGGACATTGAACATGAATGCTTCATCTAATAGAAAGAAGGTAAGACATAATAGTGGGCTTACAAAGCTAGGCATGGGTGCTTGGTTTTTTTTTTTTTTTTTTTTTTAAAGGGTGAAGGACATGTTTTTTGTCTTTTTTTTTAATAAAAAAAAAAGTGCATCATTTATATTGGTAGATATTGCAATGTTTGCTGGTTAAGATTCCAGCCTTTTGAGGCGGCTTAAAAGTCAGAGTCTTAGTTTTGGGAGCTCCAAAACTCATTTTCAATATTTTTTTCACTTAAAAACATAAAAAGATATCCTAAGAATCTCGTTATATTAATTTATATCCTCCAAACAACATTTAAATGGTTAAAAAATCTATAATTTACCTGAAGAATAATAAATTTTTCAAGCCACGATGTACTTCTTCCAACAAGTAAAAAGTTCAAAGTATTTTATTGATACTCCTCTTATCGAGACGAATCTATTGATATTAAAATCCGTATTTTTTATAATTGAAATGTGACAAACCTACTACTATTTTTGTCCTTCTCTTTCCAGCACTTTCACTGTTTTCTCTGAACACTCGAGAATAAAATAAGCATAACCAGGTATTTTTGGACTAAAATAAAGTTTTTCAAGAAAAAAATAATAATAAAAAGCCTCGATTGTTTGTACATTAATTTTTTATTTAGTTCTTCTTCTTTATTAATAGTATTTCATTAAATTGGATTTGATTTTGAAAATATATCAAACACCTTAAATTCACAAGAATGTGTAAAGGAAAAAAAATCTCAACATATAAAATACTATTAATATAATATATAAGGATAAAATTAAAAAAAAAAAAGTTGTATGATAAAAGAAAACAGCATTATTCATCTAACATTGCTGTCGACAACAAATCTAGGTAAATATACATTAACCAATAATAATAAAAAAACTGTATTCATTTAGTTTTATTTTACAATAATTCAGTCAATGGGATTTATGAATTTTAAGAAAAAAACAAAAAGATGGAGGGACCGTGAAATGACAGGACTTATTCATTTCTTTGTTTACCTATCATAAAGAGCGTCGACGTAAAAGTATCATTTGCAAACTGGCAGCCTCATCGGATTGACAACTCCTGCCGGTTGATTTTACTTGCCAGTGATGGTGCAGGTTTTACATTCATATCACATGCTGTTTATCTGGTTTTTTTAGTTAAATTATTTTGCTATGTTAAAATATATTAAAATAATATTTTTATATTTATAAAAATCAACATATCAAAATAATATATATATAATAATAATTTTTTACAAAAAAAAATTATTAAATTTATTAGAAACACGAATTGATCCGCGTTTCCAAATACAACCTAAATTTTCTGTGAATCTGTTGTAAAAATTGAAAACAACAATTAAGTTCAAGTTTATATTATATTGTTTTATCTAAAAATTATTGATCATAGCTGCTAACTCAGTTATTAAATACTTACAGCATTATAAAATAAATATAAAGAATAGATACATATTAATTATATGATCCGCACTTGTTGTAAATTAAATATTTTTATCTTTTACATAAAAAATGATATATATATATATATATATATATCCACAAAGGATAAACTTTTTGATCGTTGTCATATGATGGGCCTTCTCATGCTTAATCAGCGGCGCCTTATAAGGAGAGTTAGAAGCGTAGCTCGTCCACTAGATCTGGCTTGGATTCCAAGTTTTGACCTATCAAGTAAATTTCCATAATTTTCTCAGTTCACGTTCATTTTCCAAATATTCATAATAATTAGCCAATGGTCTAACCTGGACAAGGATTTGACCCGAATTAAATTTATGGGTTGGATAGACCAACCCGACAAGTTAATGAATTAATTTTTTAGTTAAAATAATATTATTTTATTTTTATTTTAATAAAAAATACGGTTTGAATTAAAATCCAACTTGAATAAGTTAAAGGATTATTATTATGACCTGTAGAGCTGATCAGGGAAGCTTGAGATGAGTTTTTTTTTTTTTTGAGAAGAGTAATTTAGATATAAAAAATCATTTTCATTCGCAGTCACTTCGTTTTGAAATTTCTAGTAATTAAGAAAAATACAATTATATATCGTTTTCACCGAATGATGATGAAGCTAATTTATCCAAGCACGGTTGAATATTGTGGCCGAGCGCTGTTCGCCGGCTTACGGGAGATCCTGTACCGGTTTGACGTACTTTCTGTTGACCTGAAAGTGATAAGAACGGAGTGGCAGGCCGACAGGACATCGTTGTTGACATCTAATGTGACGTAAGCCGGTCTACTTTTGTACGTATCCAGTTTTTTCTGAAGGCGTCCAAGTAAGTTTATCCCCGCGATGTTTCGCTTTGTGAATGACAAGATGGGAAAGGAATCTTGCCTTCTCGTCACCTTCGCTTGATGGGCTTCTCATAAAGTTGATTGTAACATCTCTGGAGGCTTCGGTTACTCCATTTATTAGGGGTAAATTAGGCAATTACTATAAAAAAAACAAATAAAAAGCGAAGGCAAAGTAAGTTGAATGTAAAGTTTCCAAGCACATTTAGTGTATGTTCAGATTGGGAGGGTGTTTGGCATTAAGATTGAACTTGTTTTTTGAAAAATTTCAAAATTTTTTATTTTTTTGTTAAAATTGAGTGTAGTTTGTACTTTTTGGATCGTTTTGATGTATTGATATCAAAAATAATTTTTAAAAAATGAAAAAACATTATTTGCATGCTTTTTCGGCACGAAAAACTATTTGAAAAACAACCGCTACCACACTCCCAAATACCCTCTGAAACTGTGAAAACATTTTAATTCATATGGTAGTTTATAATTATTGTATTCATTAAAATTTAGGATTAATTGATCAATCCATTCATAAAAAAAAATTAGAAAATTACCAAAACCATCCAAACAAGGGTATTGAACTGGGATTTTTAAAATTTAAAAAATTAATGGTCGGAGTAGTAATTTTATGACTACTATGAGAGAAATAACCTACAAAACTCTTATAAAAATCTGAGCGTGATTTAACAATCGAATAAAAAATAATAGGTTTTTTAGCATTCATTTTAGTCTGATATGACTAAACTTTCTCTTGGCTATAAACCTGTCTCATTAGTTTATAAATATATCTATTATGCCATCCATGTGATCTATTTGAGGAAAATCTTCATCTAGTTATAATAGATTCACATCTGACTGCTTGGAATCACTTGTGAGAACTACTATATGAATAATAACTTTTTAACACTTTAATTAGAGTCTATTTTTGAATCTACAAATTGGGTAAATATGTATATTTTTACTCATAAAAAATATTTTTTAAAAAAATTCATAAAATTATAGTTTTTATATAAAATGATTGATTGGTTATATAACTATATCCAATTGGCTGATTGGTTGGTAGGTCTCGCCCTTCAAAACAACAATATATTTAAATGTTGTATTTCAAAAATACAACAAGATAAAAATATGCTATTTCACCAAATTTTTATTAGATTGTATTATTCTATTAAAACTTTTAATTTACTATTCTATTATTTTTTTTTAAATCATTGTCTATGGTTGGTGTGGATTGCAGAGCGATTGCAGGCCATATGAATGAAAGGAAAAAAAAATCCTAATGTTTTACTTATAAATATAGCAATATTAAATTTTTTATCAGAAAATTAACCAAAAAATAAGTGGTAATAACATTTCCTTAACGGAGTAATAACCCAATCATTCTTTTCTATTTCTCTCCATAAATCAAAACTTAGTCGTGATGGTTTTGAGTTTTCCCACTCCAGTTTCACATGCTTATTTTGACTTTTCTATATAGAGAGAATTTCCACAGATTCACACCTCGCCGAATTTTCAAACTTACTGTTACTAACCATAGCATCAAGTTGTTTTTTAACATCTTTAGACTAGGCATATATATATTATCACGGACGTAGCACTTTGTGATAGTAACACATTTTACAGCCAGAGATGGGAAACAATCTAGGAAGAGGGAAGAAAGCAAAGGTGATGAAGATCAATGGTGAAACATTCAAGCTAAAGACTCCAGCAAGAGCCAGCGATGTAGTTAAGGATTATCCAGGGCATGTGTTATTGGATTCCGAAGCTGTCAAGCATTTTGGAATTCGAGCTAAACCATTGGAGCCTCAGCAGGAATTGAAGGCGAAGAAGATTTATTTCTTAGTAGAGTTGCCAAAGTTTCCTGAGGAGAAAGATCCTAGGAATACCAGGAGGGTTCGGTCAGGCATACATATGAGTGCCAAGGATCGGCTAGAGTGCCTGATGTTGTCTCGGAGATCAGTTTCTGACATTCCGATGGTTAGATCATCGTCGGGTCAAACGTCCGACGGGCCTAACTCGGTTCGGGTAAAGGTGAGGCTGCCTAAGGCACAGGTGCAGAAATTGGTGGAGGAGAGCAAAGATGAAGTAGAGGTGGCTGAGAAGATTATTGATCTTTACATGGACAATTCCGGTGAGGCTAATGGTGAGCATGATCACAACCGGCACGTGCAATGGCAGCCGGAGCTTGGTAGCATTACGGAGAGTTTCAAGACAACTAAGGTGTGTGTTAGTTGTTTCTTAATTTAATTAATTTTCATGTGATGCCTGTGCATTGCCTTTGCTTTGGTGCTATTGATAATGTGAATCTCTTGTAATTACATCTAAATTTTGTAGTTGCTAGGCAGATTTGCTACAGAAATCGCACTTATGATTACATCTGTGAATTAAAGCTGATTGTTTTTTATACGGCTTTGAATTAATTAGTTTTGGGAGAATGCAGAGCAATATTTAGAGACAGTATATTTTTAAATTAAATCTTTATTCCAACAAAACAACTTGGATAATTGTGATCTTGTCGACCTATGATTCACAAGGAACACACACACACACACACACACACACACACACATATATATATATATGTATATGTATATTAATTTCCTTCCATTTTTTCTTCATTTTTCTTTCTAGACTTTAAAAGGGGGTTTTTCTTATTCAATAATTGAGCTACAAAGTGCATGATTATTCATCTCTTCCGAACATTTTAATTTAGGATATACGCTAAAATTCACTCAAGTTTTTCAAAACCAAAGAAATGACATTTAACGTTGATAATGTTTCTTGAAATCCAGCTTCTCAGAAAAGTGCCCCCAATTGACACCGGCAATTAGAAGTGAACGGAAGAAAACAAAAGAAAAGGAAAATGAAAACTCTGAAATTAGAATATCAGTGGTCATCTTTGATGAATACTGCTTATAGTTTATGTGTGATTCTTTCTTATATACACTAAATTTATAATCTAGGAGAAAGAAGGGTAGCGGACAACGAACATAGAGATGACATGCTACCGAACATCATCACCCTTAAAAGCTATAGTCACCAGAGAGAGCGGACCCATTCAAGGCAAACCAGTGGCAGATTTCAAGGATCTATCAAATAAATGATAATAAAAAATTAAAAGCACCTTAAGCCTGCTCCTGTAGGGTCATAGACTCATAGTTAACCTTCTAATTAATTTCATGGCTGTTCCAACTACCATGGATAGTGTAGGTTGTTGATCCTTGTTTGGTATATTTATAGTCATGTGTGCATTTGTTGACATTAATTAGTAATTAGTCACTCTTTTCTGGTTCCCTCTCTTCGAATTGATGGTTTGAAAGCTACATATCCGTCATTTATTATGCCCTAGTTGCCCTAACAGAAACCATACATAATTTTTTATGAATTTCGGACACTATGTATTGACATTTTTGGTTTGATCATGTGCAGAAACGAGTGAGTTTTGTTCCAGAAGAGGGGGAAATCCGTTTAGCTGTTGCCTCTCACTAGCAAATTAACTAGTTTAAAGCGTGGAGGGTGACATGGTGCGCTTCCAAGAAGTTCCTCTTCATTTTAGCCGCAGACTGTCATTAGCGACGATCACTGTACATACTTCGTCGTCGTCATCTCCTTTTGCAATTATAAATAGCCAGAATTTAGGCATGGATTTGCTGTAATAGTTGTGCATCCCAATGCACGTACGTCTAGGGTGTGGTTATAGCTCAGTTTAAGATTTTCTTTCAAGAAAATTTCCCATCTCTACGAGGACAGACCTTAGGACACTGTTGTTTCCCGGCAGGGTGATCAATCTCCTGAGCTGGGCTAATATGAGACTTGCTGCATAAAGCTTACCTTCCTTCTTTACTTTGTAAAATGTTCTACTTAAGTCCCTGAAACTTGAAACTATACCAGAATAACGTTTACAGTTTCTAATCTTGCTGCAATGTCAACCCTACCTTCTACTTTTCTATAAGAACAAACAATAAATAACGAAATACTAATTAAAACATGATATCATAAATGGTCTTGGATCCAAATTCCAAACCAGGAACCTCATATAGATTGCAGATGCAAACTTATATGAATGGAGTTAAACCAATCAGAACTTGCAGTGGTGTAAATGGGCATGAAATTGACAGATAACTAATTTCAAACGGGGGGGGCTCAATTAAGAAAATCGAGAGTTTTTAACAATATATATTTTTCATTTTTGTTTTAGATGCTCATGGTATTCTTAGACCAGCTATAAGGACATCATGACATACAAGACCAACGTCCCACAGGTTGAATTTATAAGACAAATTCA
Source organism: Populus alba (assembly GCF_005239225.2). Classification (NCBI taxonomy): domain Eukaryota; kingdom Viridiplantae; phylum Streptophyta; class Magnoliopsida; order Malpighiales; family Salicaceae; genus Populus; species Populus alba. The sequence goes on along the minus strand of NC_133300.1, from coordinate 18,099,944 downwards.
GCATCACTTTTCCTCGAAATTCTGAAGTCAAAAGACAGAATTCTCTATTAGATACACTAAGTGGAATACGGGTCAAAAGTTGGATACATTTTGCTTTCGTTTTGATTAGAGTTTCAAAATTAGGTATGTCTTGTGAATCGAACAACCAACAGAATCCCATGAGAAGAGACCCGTGACATTAATTATGTTTGCAAAACAGACATCTTTAGCCACTTTGATTGCATGTATGCAAAACAGACATAAAATTGAGAAGTATAACTTGCCTAAATTCCAGCAGATATACTTGTTTTTAAAACAGAATATAAAACTTAAATTTTCAATAAAATGAATACATAAATAAATTTGTGGTGCTGTTACACCTTAGATTTCCAACTGATATGCTTGTTTTTTAAAACAAAATATAAAACATAAAATTTTAATAACATCAATACATAAATAAATCTGGTATTGTTATACCTTAGAGTGATCTTAAAATCTAGTTATAGGTTAGCTGATATATATTTTTTAAAAAATAGAACATAAAAATACAAATTTATGATATGAATGAAGAGGCAAGTCTAATAATGATATGATCCTCTAACAAATACAGAGCATACTTAAGTTTGCAGAAATTTAAACATAATTAAAATAGAAGATATATTAAAAGTAAGATTTAAAGGAACCTTACTTAAATTTATATTGAAACTAATACAAGAACTATTGGTTGTAGAGATTCAAATCCAAAAAATACGATTTTTTTATATAATAAATGATGGTTATATAAAAGGTTATAAAAAAATTTGAATATGTTACAAGAGAATAAGTGTTTGTGTCTTTTACAGAGTCCCTATATATAAAGCAAAACAATATTGTTTTCTTTAAAAAAAAATTAAAGCAAGTGATTTGCTTTTTGAAATATTGAAAAAGATGTTTTTCAATATCATTGAAAGTAGTTTGTCATTTATATAAGTAAAGAACTAACTTTTGAAAAGTTAAAGTGATAGCCAGTTGTTTTAACCATTTATGCTGAGAGGAAAAAGATGAGTTTGATAGTTGGAGGATCTTGACTAAGAAATAAAATGGGCCATGAGCCTCTTAAAACATATTTATTTTTTTATAGAGACAATAACTACCTAAGATTTTTATATAGCATCTTTATTTTTAAAACTAAAAATGGAAATTGATTTTAAAAAAATCTAAATAAAAATATTGATGTCAACTAGGATTAATCTTTCAAACTTATAAATCTGGATAATGAAATTGAGATCACACCTTTGAAAAAAATCACAAAACTCAATTTTTTATGAAAATAAGAATTTTTTTTTTTTATTTTTTACATTTTGGCCTTAATTAAGGTTACTAAAAGTTGTTTATTAGTTATGCGAAAGTAATATCTTGGCTAAAACGTCTAACTATCCATCTCGTCCTAGTAAATAGCCAAACAAATTAACCTTAGAATATTTTTTTTGGTAAGTATAAGTTTACTAATAAAACATTAAATAGTTGGAGTTGGAGTTGGATTAATAAATGAAATTTAATATTTTTCTAAAATCTGTCCACTCTTCGTATCCTCCTAGTATATAGTCAACCTATTTAAGCTTTAGGAAAGTATATATGTTTACTAATAAAAAAAATAATTGTTAGAGTTATATAGGAGCATTAAATAAAATAAAAAATCTATCCACTAGCTCTCTGTATCAAAATTTGTCATGTTTAGTATGTAACTAATGTGACAAAAATGAACCCTCCTCTTCCAACCCAACCGAACCCTCTTCTCCCCGACTTGACCCTCTCCATGTAGACCAAGCGAGCCTTCTTCGCCGACTAAACTCTCTACGTACACCTGCTAAACGTAACCCTCCTCTATTTAGCCAAACTCTGAACTTTTTACCTTTTAGCCCAACTAAAGTGGAGAAAAAGAAAAGGAGAGGTTAAATCGAAGCCCAACTAAACCCTAGGGCTCTGTCAACCGAGCCATCCTAGGGCCCAAACCAAGCCCAAGTTTCCGATTGAAGGTTGGTAGCCCATCGAAAAGGAAAGATTTGAGAAAGAAAATAGCAGGCCCATCAGTCCAATCCACTTGGCCAACCGTGTACGAGAAGCGTAATTGCGTTTCAAAAGTGTTTTTAAAAAAAATTTAATTTTTTTTTGAATTAATATATTTTTGATGTTTTCAAATTATTTTAATGTGCTGATCTCAAAAATAAATTTAAAAAAATAAAAAAAAATTATTAGCTTATTTTTTTTGAATGAAAAACAACCGCAATCACAACACTTTCAATTACATATGAAAAAGGAAGAAAAAGTGAGACCTTGAAAGTCATGAAACCCTCGTGCGGCTAGATTTTTCTAAAATTTAATTTTTAAAATGTTTTATACATTTTAATATACTAATGTTAAAAATATTTTTTTTTTTAAAAAATATTATTTTAAAAAATTTAAAAAAAATTATAAAAAACAACTCACTGCACTTCTAAACATACCGAATCTTTCTAATTCCTTATTCCTGATCGCCCCCTTGAATCCTTTTATATATAAACAAAAACATAAATGATTCCCTTAAATGTTATTTAAGAGGAGTTTTGATGGCCAGAGAAAAACGAAAATGAGAATATTCCCTCTCAAGCATGTTGAGGATTGAATGAGACAACAAGATTAAAAAATCTAAATAACTGAAAAAATACTAAAACATTAAGAAATTATTTAATTTGTTAACGATAATTATGAATAAGTTCTAGCTATATGATATGAAGTCAACACACAAGCTAGATAGGGTCAAGAGAAATGTCATTGAAGCATATTACATCATGAAGAGAGCTAGACCTCCGTTCACTTTAATTCCTTGTTTTTGCACAACTTTTTTACATTTCTGAAAATTAACCTCCCCCGCAAAAATAAAAAAAATAAAAATCTGTTCTTTTGAAAAAAAACCTCTTCATTTTTGAGTTGAATGATCAGGAATAAGATTTCCTTCACAATCATACATAATTTTGCCTGAAAAATCCAGTGGCCTGCACCTCTCTCCCATGGCGATTGACCTCCTCCAAATCTCTTCTCTTCCATCATCACAGTCCTCATCTTGCTCCAGCCTCCTCCAAGACATCATCTTCACCATCGAATGAGCCTTTTCCCTAATATCACTATTTATCTTCGAAAGAAGCCTTTTCTCACTTGAATGTGAAATAATTACACTTTCCTCATCGTCTCCTTGTCTCTGTGATTTTCTTGCTTTGTGATGAGAAGCACATAGGAAAGTTACAAGAGAAAATACACCAAGAACTGCTATAAAAGCAATGAAATTGGAGACTGGGAGATTTGATAGAAATGAAAGGTTTTGCATGGCTAACAGAGGCCTCGCCATGGAAATCAGAGGGACGAAGAAAACAGAGAAGGAGAAGGAGAGGAGATGTTGAGGATCAAAGCTTAATTTGCATACCACCAGTAAATGCCATGCACCACTTATAGGATAAACCTTAACAATTTAAAATTACGAAAGAGGACCCGATAAGTCAACATCTCGTCAAGCCGTGTGATGACGTGGCAGTTCTGTTTCACGATGGAGATAACATGTCATTATTTGATTGGGTGAAGAGCCAAGTGGCTCTGCCGTTTTACACAAGTTCGTATTGACCTCACCATTGACTTGGGCCGTGCATAATGGTTTGAAGCCGTATTGATATTTTACTAAAGAATAGTTTTGAATGGTAGCAATTTTGGATTTACCTTTGCTTGTTTTGCATTTGAAGGAAGAATTGGATTTAATGTATTTTTATAAGCAAGTATGTATTTGGATTATATGAATAACTCCAAGTTCAAGAAAAATATTGATTATATGAACATGTTGAAGAACTTGTTTTATAAAAAAATTTATAATGTTTTATTCAATTTTTTCAAGAGATTTTTTAAGTCTAATTTTATAGCTGATCGACTCACCATAATTATCTGTGATCGAGAATTAAAAATAAAAATTTCTTATGATTCTTTCTTTTTATTTCTATTTTTTTAGAATTTGCCTGTGTTAGTTATAAAAAGTAGTGTATGCATATTGATCAACGAACGAGAAGTATGATTGTGGTTATTTTTTATAGTATTTTTTATTTGAAAATGTATTAAAATAATATTTTTTTTTATTTTTAAAAAATTATTTTTAACATCAACATATTAAAATGATTTGAAAATATAAAAAAAAATATTAATTTAAATAAAAAAAATTTAAATTTTTTTAAAATGCAAACACAAACAATGTCAAGCCCAAATCTTTGCTAATGATGAAGGTAGAAATCAAATTTGTCCAGGATTACGGGGAATTAGTTTCGATCAAGCTTTGATCAAGAACTAGTCCGATTACATTGTTCTTTATTTTCAATGTAATTTTCCCACACCAAAAGCGACAAGTGCACTCACATTCTTGTACAATAAATTCCAGGACTTGAAACATTATAAAATCCTAATTCATTAGGAAGACTTTTAAAATCTAGACCTTATTTGAAGAAATTCTCGATACCTAATTATTATAAAATTTTAATTCTCTACAAAATATGACTTTTAATTTTTTTTACTAATTAATTTAACCGTAAAATTAAAAGTTAAATTATATTTATTTAACCAAACTGCATCATGTAACAATGAAGGAAATAACACAATTATGCAAAAAAATAATGAAGAAAGTTACATGGGCAACAGAAGTCAACTTGTTATTAGTACTTCTAAGCTAAACAAATCTTTAAAAGAAAATCCCAATAATAAATAATAATAAAATAATTATTTCAAGAAAATTAAAAAAAAAATAGTATCCACATCACAATACCATCTTCTTTCTTTTTCTTAGACCATGATATTTTTTAAATTTTACTTGTAAAATAACGTAGTCGAAACTAATTTTCCTTTTCCTATTTTTTTTTTCCGTTCATTTCCATTTGTAATCTCAATTTCTCATGAAAACAGGGCCAAAAAAAAAAAAAAAAAAAAACAACACACATCCTTAGACTTAAGGACCCACCAAATCTGCTTGCAGGGTGGTAGAATCGAAAACCTTGTGAGACCACTTTAATTACTAGAATCAAAATGCATAGTACGAACGTCTTTGCTTATCAAGGAGAGTAAATATAAAAAAAGAAAAAGAAAGAACTATTATCTTTTAAATAATGAATAGTTATCATATATAACTTTATATAGAGAGCAACATTAGCAATTTAACATTAATAATAATGTACATAGTCAAGAAGTACAAGGAATTCTTGTACCGGCACTTATTTTCCAGTTATCTCAATCCAAAATCCAGATTTTCTTGGCCCCCTCTTTCGACAGTAGCAAGAATTATAGCACTGGCACTTGCAACAACATTCTCGAAATACTATATTAGCAGACACAGCCTGAGCACAACACACCAGCACCATCGTGATTTCTATCTTCAGAGGAATAGGGTGGAGACTCCAAGAACCTGAGAGCTTGAAGACGATTTGCTGGGTTTCAGAAGGAGAAGAGAAAGGTTTTTCATCTTGTCTGTTGAAAATCCTCAACTTCTGATGTCCTACAGAGTTTCCCGGTGAAAATCTCAGATGATGAAAGTTAGTTTCTCTCTGGAAAAATATGGGATTTTCTTTTCCGTTTCATTATGTGGTTTTTTCCGTTTGTCTAATCGATTTGGGGTCTGATTACTACACAATCCTTTGATGGAGGTCTTTTTTTACTTCTGAAATATCAGGTAAAGGCAGAATCTGCTCCAACATTGGCTGAGTAATTTGTCATAAAATCTCAGTCTTGTTTAAATTTATGGGAGATATGAGCGCCGGTGAGGTGAAATCTCGGTCATCTTCAGCCGAAACAATTGGCAGTAACCAAGATATTCCGACTGAGATTCTTCTTCGAATGCCTGCTCAACCATTGCTCAAATTCAAGCGTGTATCAAAACAATGGCTTTCATTGATTTCCGACTCTGTTTTTTTAATCATGTTTCAAAAAACATGCCATTTGCAAATTAATTAATATTAACAAAATTCAACTTAAAATCTTATAAAATTCTTATAGTCAAAAGATAATTTATTATTTAAAAAATACAGAGTAGATAAGATGACGTGACAGGAAATAAAAAAAAAAAAATTAAAGGAAAAAATAAACCAAAAAAAATAAACTAGTGATTTATTTTTTTAAATGCTCATATTGTTAAAAAGATCTTAATGATTTTAATCATATTTTAAAAAATATTAAATAAGGTTGTAATTAATTCTAAATTAATCTTGAACAAAACCTCTAATCAATTATCATTATATTTAATGATATTTTAATGTATAATTAGAATTATTTCATCAAAATTTCTTTTTAATATTGGAAGTGTCAAAAATAAAATTATAATATATTCTCAATGACTCATTTTATCTTTTCCTTCTTCTTTTTTTCCATGTCACATCGACTTATTCTCTAAGCTATTAAATCTTAAATCTTATCTTGGACAATTGGTTCTTCATGATATTTTAGTTATTTTTATACATGTTATTTCAATAGCAGTTATGCACAACCACCGTTATTCTTTTTTTTTTTTGTTTCCCCGAAGAAGGGAGAGGGGTGTTTTATAGTTAGTTACTTCCCACTCTTTTGAAAATTTAAAAAAAAAAGTTGGTTTAACTATTTATATAAACAAATAAACAATTAAAAGTTAAATATTTATTTAATATCTTTATTCTATAGCTCAACTGGTTAGTGTGTGTGACTCTTCTTATATATTTTTCCTGTGTATCTTACCGGTTAAGAAATAACACTAAAAACTCAAACTTTGGCCTCCCAGGTTCAGAATATGGTTCATTGCCTTTTTGCTTAACTTTACTTTATTTTTCTTGTTTTTCCGGTAAACTTTTTTTCTTTTTTCGCTTTTTTTTTTTTTTTAACTTTAAATTCCATCCTTTATATATATATATTTGTTATCATCCTTAGAAAACACAATTAAAAATGCCAAATTTATCAAGTGGTACTCAGATTTTAGATTTGCTCCTTAAAAATTCACCAGTTTGAGTCTCGCAAAACTCAGGGTCATTAGGAGTCTTACATTATTGTTAATTCCATGGCTTGTGAGGATTAATCGAGGTGTAAGTAAGCTGACTCAGGATCCACAGTAATAAAAAAAAATAAAAAAAAACCAAAATTTAACACAAAATTCACTATTAGTTTACTTAATTCAATTAAGGAATGGATTGGGAAATCAAAATGCACCCAGCTGGTTGTGGTGTTTATAGAGTTCGTCCTTCGACTATTCAATTACACAGAGTGTAAAATTATCTAAATCATCATCTTCAGTGCCAAGATGAATATAAGCAATATACTTGCATTTGTTTGATTCTTCGTTCATTATTTGCATATTTCACAAGAAGCATGGATACATTTTCTTCAAGATTTACCTAGTAATCTACTTTATTAATTTGCAGGCAAATCGATGGGAAAAAAAAAAAAAGAGAAAAAAAAGTGCTTATTGATCCCTTCAAAAGTGTAAAATTTATTTTTCTTTGGTATTTCCATTCTTTGAAAAGAGTAAACTAAAAGGGATGTTTCCTTTTCTTTTCACCTACGAAGGGAGTGTTTTAAAGCTCGTTACTTCCGGTTATTCCCTGCGCTTTTGAGAATTAATAAAAAAATCAGTTTAGTCGTTCACATGAACAAATAAATATTTATCTACATGTATTTAATAAAACATGCCGCATCTCTATATATAGCTCAATTGGTTAGCGCATCGCTCTTCAAACTTAAATCATAGGTTCGAACCTCGCCAAACCAGTTAAAAAGCACGCTACAAACTTAAATTTGGCCTTGCAGGTTCGGATTTGCTAAATTTTATTTTATTTTAAGTTTTTTTTTTTAATTTTTTTTATCATATAATTAAATTAAAAATATTTCACTTTTAATCAACTTTTTTTTTCTTAATTCTTTTGCTATCATATAATTAAATAAGAATATATTTTGAGTTTTTTTTGTCTTTCAATTTTTTTTAAAAAAATAAAAATTTGGTCGAACTCACTTATATATTTTTTTTTTTCTATTTTAAAATAAAAATTTGGTCCAACTCACTTATAACGTTGTTTCACCTTATTAAAGTGAACCTTTTTTCTTTTAGAGTTTTAAGCAAATTAAAGGAATCTATTATAAACAAACAAAGTTGTGAGGCGATTTCAATGCTATTAACGATACGTCGATTGAAATAGTATTTTTTAAACAATTTTATTTTGATACTCAAACTTTTGTTTTACTTTATTACACTCTTTCAAATCTAAATTAATATCAAATTACTTTTTTAAAAAAAGAGTAAAAATAAAAAATAAAAAATCAGAACGAAAAACACAAGAAAAATAGATAATAAATTTAAATTTCATATAAAAAATTCATTTTGTTTCTCTTTATTTTCCGTTTATAAATAATTGATCTCTATAATTATTAAGAATTTAATTTGTATAAAAAAACATTTAATTTTAGTACAAAATTTTATTCTTAAAAAAGATAAGGATATGAGGACAAGACTTTATAGTTCAGAAAGATAAGGATACCAGTACAAGACTTTATTCTCCTAGGCCCTAATTTATTCTCCTATTTATATAATAATATAATTTATTCTTCTAGCTCACCAGAAGGATAAGGATGTAAGAAAAGATAAGAATAACTGGATAAGGATAAAGAAAAGAGTACTTCTTTTGTATGTAGAATAGAAATCATTTTTTTTATTTTAATTATATTTATTTTTTAAAATAATTTTAAAATTAAAATATATTAAAATAAAAAAAATATTATTTTTTAAATCACCACCTCAAAAAAAATCCAAAACACAAAAAAAAATTAAAATTTTTAATAAGACGTTCCCAAACGGGAAGCAAGGCAAGTAAGCAACACCAATCCGTAAAAGCAAGTTAGACAGTGTCATTTATTTTAGTTTCCGATCACAATACAACAACAAAGAAAACCAGAACGCATCTAAATTACATCTTCTTTCTTCCATGGATATATAAAATTTAACAGAAACCCAAATCAAGTAAAGCAAGCAACACCAGCCACAGAAACCCTCGTCCAAAGTAACCATTAGATAGGGATTGCATGCGTGACTCGGGGGTAGACGACAGTGGCAGGATGGGCCATGATCCTCCTACCCTTCATGCGTTTAAAGAGAAAAACAACTGCCCCTACTGGCCATTCCACCACGCCGGCGACCACAAACGCCAAGAACCCTAGAGTCGGACCTACCACCTTGCACCGGCAAGGGTTGCTGGTTGTGCCGCATTGGACACATATCGGAAAGCCAACTCCACGAGTCATATTATTTATCGCAATTAACTGCCCCCAACAAGATAAAAACAACACAAAGCGTCTGTTACGAAGGAAAAACAAGAGACTTTTCGAGAATTGTGAGGCTAGCAATGGAGTGCAAAAGGGAAATTAACGAAGAAGACGGCTTCTATGGTTGAAATTAGTGAGTGGGCTTTCAATGTCACATCTGTTTTGAGGAGTTTGTGAATGATTTTTATAGAGAAGTTTGGAGGACATCATGGGCTGGAGGCTGATCTGATTGGGTCATGGAGGGCGAGTGCTACGTGTTGCTTCTATATGGAGACGTGTCGTTTTGATGTATAGTGAAAGGACACGTGTTTTCCTTTAATCTTTTTGCTGCTTGTTTAGAGGAGTTTTTCGGCTGGGGATAACCTCACCATAGATAGATACCATCGTTTTTGTAAACTGATTGTTTTGCTGATCGTTTTTGCAGTGAACAGTGTGTTATAGTCATTGCGAAAAAAAAAAAAAGTTTGTAAATATTATTTTTTAAATATTTTAATATTGGTTTAGTGTGTTAATAGTACAAATAAATTTTAAAAAATAAAAAAAATTATATTGATATATTTTTTTAAAAAATAATTAATAACAATGCAAAAAAATAAATATAAGAAAAGGAAAAGGAAAACTCTAGTATGATTTAATAGCTCCTCCAAAAAACAACCTGTGATTTTATAGGTAATAATATAAATCAACAACAAAAAAAAAAAAACCGAGATTAGTCTGTTTGCTGTCGGCAATATGAACAGTTCAGACATAAATATCTGAAATATGTTGTCGGCAATCTCAACAGTTCAGCCATTAAAATCATTTTTTATAAAAAGTAAATTACGCTTCAGTTATATTAACAAAACTCTAAAAGGAAAGTACAAACATATCTAAGGACTTCTTGGTTCGGGTGACGAAGCAATTGTACTTGATTATTATTGTAGATTGCTTTAGTTTCAATTCTTGGTTTTTTTTTTATGATAATATTATTTTTTAAAATATTTTTTATTGAATTTTTTTTTATATTGAACTAGTTGAAAATTTAGCTTTGTATGTTTTTCTAAAAAAAACACTGTAAATTACTATAATATTTTCTCATATGGTTTTGTTTTATGATTTTTTAAAAAATTATCTTTGTTGATTTTATATTTTTAATATTGAGTTAATTGAGAATTTAATTTTGTAGATTTTTTTTCTTTAAAATACTGCAGATTGCTACAATGTTTTCTCATATAGTTTTTTTTTTGTAATGATTTTTTTCAAAATTATCTTTATTGATTTTATTCTTTTGATATTAAGCTAGTTGAGAATTACAACTTTAGTTTTTCCTCACAAAACACTGTGGATTGCTACAATGTTTTTCTAGATGGATTCTTTTCGTGTTTTTTTTTTATGATTTTTTCTAAAATTATCTTTATTGATTTTATTTTTTTAATATTGAATGGTTGGGAATTTAGTTTTAGTTTTGTACTTTAGTTTTCCTCACAAAACACTGTGGATTGCTACAATGTTTTTCTAGATGGATTCTTTTCGTGTTTTTTTTTATGATTTTTTCTAAAATTATCTTTATTGATTTTATTTTTTTAATATTGAATGGTTGGGAATTTAGTTTTGTAGTTTTTTTCTTTAAAATACAGTGGATTGCTATAGTGTTTCCCCACAAAGAATTTTTTTGTTATGATTTTTTTTTTCAAAATTATCTTTGTCAATTTTATTTTTTTTGATATTAAGCTGGTTGAGAATTACAACTGTAGCTTTTTTTACAAAATATTGTGGATTGCCACAATATTTTTCTACATGGTTTTCTTTGTTTTGATTTTTTTATGATTGTTTTTTTTTTTATGATTTTTTCCAAAATTATCTTTGTCGATTTTATTTTTTTTAATATTGAGCTTGTTGAGAATTTAACTTTGTAGTTTTTTTTTCTTTAAACACTGTGGATTGCTATGGTGTTTCTCTATATGATTTTTTTTTTTTTTTTAAAGATTTTTTTCAAAATTGTCTTTGTCGATTTTATTTTTTTAATATTGAGTTGGTTAAAAATTTAGCTTTATAGTTTTTTCCTTTAAAATACTGTGGATTGCTATAATGTTCCCCCACATGTTTTTTTTAATTTTTTTTTTAAATTGTCTTTATCGATTTTTTTTTTTCATATTGAGCTAGTTGATAATCTACCTTTGTAGTTTTTTCCTTTTAAAACACTGTGCACTGCTACAATGTTTTTCCATATTGTGTTTTTTATAATTTTCTTTTAAATTATCCTTGTTGATTTTATTTTTTTAATATTGAGTTGGTTAAGAATTACAACTGTAGCTTTTTTTATAAAACACTATGGATTGCTACAGTATTTCTTTACATGGTTCAATCTCTAAGTTTTTTTTATCACCAACACAATTTTTTTTTCTCATTGAATATTATTTTCTTCACATTTTTAATTTTTATTACTTATCTAGTACCGTTCGTAATTTTAACATCACCAAGCACATTTGCTCTATAAGCCCATCACAATGCACTGGCATTGCATTGAGTGTAGCCTAAAAATCAACATGTTTTTAGATGAATTAAAAAAATTTAAAAAATCGATTTAGCAATTAGAGAAATATGTTTTTATAAAAAAAATTTAAATAAAAATATTGGAGCCAATATCAAATATAACTTATTAATTAAAAGTCTTTGAATGATGTAAAAAATACATATTTAAAATCGTATAGTTATGTACACACGAGTTAAAGTTAAAAAAAAAAAAAACATATTTCTGTCTTTTAAAAAAAAGAGTCATATAAGTTAAAGCCAGGGAGTTAGACGTGATACATCTTTCTACTTTTTTTTTTCTTTTTTTTTCCCCGTAAAATCTCATGTTTAAGTGTTGCTTTTAAATTGATGTCACAAAATTTATTTCATTTCATTAATTCCAAGCCACACTACCAGGATTAATATTTTTACCGATGGAGATTTTTGTTGGTATTTACATTCATAAGATTATTGATATATATTTTATCGACAAGCTTGTAGACTAAACCGATTGGTTAGAAAAAATCTCGTTAGTAATTTCTGATTTATTGGTGAATTTGTTCATAATAAATTTACAAATACATTTACAGAAAAACAAAGCGCGCAAAAAAAATTACCCGCTTCATTCCTTCTATATTTCCTTCAAGAAGTTTGCCATATAAATGACAGTAATACCATATGCAATTTCATCAGTATTTTTATTTGTCTGTTGGTATATCAGTCGGTAAATATAACATATCACCGATATGATACTATTTATAATTTTTTCGAAGAGTTAACAATAACAATGATATTTGAAGTAATTTTTTTTTAATTCTTTAAAATATACCAACAGACATGACTATATAAAATTTAAATCAGAATATGAATGCGGATAAATCAAGCGCTAGAGTGGCTGAATTTATTGTAAGAGTTGAGTTGTTTTGAGATTGAGAGGAGAGGGGGTGGTTGTAGAAAAAAATGCATAAGAAGCAAGATATAAATGGCGGAGGGGAGAGGAGGGTTGGTAGATATGTCATAAATTAAATATTACTAATAGATTTATTGAAAAAATAATTCTTCCGCTCATTCCATTAGTCATTATATTAGTAAAAAATATCATATCATTGTATGAATTTGTTTTTTTAAATCTTACTGAAATATTATTTATAATTTTATCAGTATATATTAAGAGATTATTATCGTCAATATATCTATAAATAAACTTAAGTATCATGTTAATTCTATCAGTAAAGTTGTTCGTACTTTTCTGTTTTTTGTTATTTCTTCTTTTTTTCATTGCAACTCACTCAATATGTATACCGACATAATGTTTAGAAAAAGAGAAAAGTAAAGGATGAAACTGAAGATAAAATGCTTATAATTTGTGGTAATGCTTCTCGATCACTCATCAAATCAGCACCGTATTCCTACCTTTCTGCCATTACTATATTTCTTTCCCTCAAAGGTCCGTTTTCATTCCTCTCTTCCTTCTAACCACAAAGTAAATTAGTGATTCTCAAAAATAAAATAAAATAAATAAATAAGTGGCAATTGCCTATCTTGCATGAGAAAAAAAAAATAAAAAAAAAGTAAATACTAATCTTTTACAAAACATTACTAAGAGGACTCATACATAATTGACATTGAATTAATTACTTCAATCAATAAAAGTGTTTGTTTGTTAAAAGAAATGGGACAATCTAAGAGATCAGTTTGCTTTCTTATTGATCGATCTGATATTTCCATGGCATACGATTCCGTTTCAAGCATCTTCTTCAAGCCCACTCCAAAATGCTTCTTCCATGGGAAAGTTGTGATCATGGCCCTCAGATCAATATGATCATCAGATTTTACTCATTTATCTTCACCACTTCTTAGCTCATTATGGAATATATGAGGCCAAGTCCCTACAGTACCATTGATGATGATCGAGATTCTTTCTTTTCCCTTCCAATGGTTCAAGCTAGTTTGAAGCATTATTTTATATATATATATATATATATATATATATATATATATATATATATATTAAACTCAAGCCTTTCAGGTGGGTTAATATGCGATTCAACTTGGGTTGGAAGTCGATCCATTTAAAACTTTCATGATATCCAGATTAATTTTATAAAAAACATTTAAAAAATAGAGTCATTTTAGTTTTTTTTTTTTAATATTTAAATAACAAAGTCCTGAGCTAGATAGTAGACTAGATGGTTGGAAGGTTATAATGTACATCAGCAGGGACAGAACCGGGGGGGGGGGGTCCGGATCCCTGTGAACATTTTAATTTTTTATTTAATATTTAAATATGAAATAGTATGATATTTTTATTTTAAATAAATAATTTTTTAATAATATATTTTATTATATTAATTTTGATGTTTCTTATCAAATGCTACCACCTCTGCTCGAATTTACACGGTAATAAATTAATGGAGGTCTCTTTGGTATATATAAATGCATAAAATAACTTTTTCAAATGCTCAGATTTTCCAAGCAACTTTTCTCTTTCAGTGTTTTTTTTTTCAAATATCCAAACCATATATTATCTATCTTTATTATCTAAAAATATTTCAAAATTCGAGATTTAATTTGTTGAACAGAGAATTAATTCCTACAACCTCAAATATTATACCCTTGAACGTACCAAAGCAGTCGAAATACTTAATAACTTGCTACCAATTAAATTGCAATATGATGCCAATTATATGCATGAAAGCGTTGGAGGGCTTACTTTGTGTTTTTCTAGCTAGCAAAAGCGGGAAAGGAATAGAAGAATAATTCCAGCCTTGCAGTATTTGCAAAGTGAGCTTGATTTGTAAGCTTGAGTCATTTAAATTATAAATTAAAGTCTTGAATTAAAAATGATTCCATGGATTTAATTGTTGTCTATGTCATCTCAACAGTAGACAAAGGAATAAAGCAGTAAGCAACAAATAAATTTCTGTGAACTTTGTAATATTAGGTATTTTTGATAGGAGAATAATGCCAGCCTTGCACTATTTTTATTCTTTTTTATAGAGTAAATATATTTAATTAATTAATTAGCACTTTAGCTTTTAATCTTCTTTAAACAAAAGGCAGGTTGCTAATCATTACAATATATAGGTTTTACTCATGGACGTTGATGATTTTATTATTTTAATTATGGTTTGCTTCCAAGTTTCAATTGCAGTAGCCAGGGGCAAAGTTGGTAGTATTTAATAGAAAATGTCAAAATTAATATAACAAGATAATTAAAAAATTTATTATTTAAAATAAAAAATATTATACTATTATATTTAATTATTAAAGAATAAAAAAACTTAAAATGTTTTGCAAGATCAATAGTCCTGCTTGGCTCCTTCTAGTTTCGCCTCTACAATAACCCTTTCCATCCCTTAAAAAAAATAAAACAAAACAAAAAAAAGAACTTTTATGATGAAATTTAAATTCCAGTGAAATGAATAAAAACAAAAAAAGACACAAAATTAATAACTCAAGAATCAGATTAGATGACTTACACCAAACTAATTTATATAAAAATAATTTTTTATTCAATTTATATTCGATAAAGATTAATTAAACATGATTTATTGTTGACTAGGTAACCCTAAATAAGAATATTTTGACACAAATGGTCCCTCGCATTTACGACCTCCACATGCACTTCGTTTTCAAAACATTACAACATATTGAAACGATCTCTTCATCTCCCTCTCTCTCTAACCATTTTCTGTTCTAAAAAGAAATAAAATAACGTAACCCATATGTGCCTTCTGCCTTTCTACGTGCAAACACTCCCTTACTAAAATCATAACCCTCTACTCCTCTTCAAAACTACAAATCGTCTCTCTCGCTCGCTCTCTCGAACATGAAAATATCGTCGCCCATGCATCAATTGAGTCCTCATCAACGTTTCTTCTTGCTTCTTTCCTTCTTGTTATGCACAATTATTCCGATAAGTAGAGCTAGCGTTACAAAAAAGCTAGACCAAACGTTAGTGCCACAAGAACCCGATGCAGGAATAAAGTGTGGATCATGCCCTTGTGTCAACCCATGTGGCCAGCTGCCTCCTCCTCCTCCTCCTCCGCCCCCACCACCTCCACCACCACCACCACCACCTCCATATTGCACACCTCTTGCACCACCACCTCCAAGGTTCTATTATGTGACCACTACTGTGCCTGGGAGTGTGTATGAAACTGATCCTTATTATCGGTGGGGGCTTTACGATGGTGCTAGACAGAATGCTGTCACGTGGTTGCTGCTTTTGGTTGGTCTTGGAGTCACAGAGCTTCTGGTGATTTGGTAACTTGGAATTTGGTGTCAAATCAACTTAGTTTCTTCTTAGTTTTATTCTAATTAGTCAATTGAATAATCGGTTCCATTTGAAGTCATTTACTACATAATTTCAATGATCTTAATGATGGTCATATGTTTTTATGTTGGTCTTATCAAACATGCTGTACTCTTTATTATTGCAAGATAATGATTGTAATTATATCATTATTATTCCAATAAATCAATAGGATTATAAGCTGACGATGACCCATGAACTAGTTCAAAGACATTAATCCACCATCATTGGCTATGGCTTCAGGTGATCTTGTTTCATTTGCATTCATTTTAGGTTTTTTTTTTTTTTAGAGTAGGGTAACCTTTCTCCCCCCCCCCCCCCTTCTTTTTTATAATATTGAATTTTTTTCCATTTCTATTTACCTTCATTTCAATTGTTCTAGAGACGTCTGAAGCCTTGGATATGAACATACACGACCCTAACTAGTGTGAGATTGAGGCTTAATAGTTTATTGATCCAAGATTAATAATTAGCCCAGCTTCTTAGTAGTTGAGTTGTTCTCTTTATTTGTTTCAACCAGCCATGGTGTCAAGATATATTTTGGTATGTATGCTTGGGCTCTTGCCTTTTGCATTGGTCGAAGTCTTGAAGAACAATGCCGTCCAATTCCATATATCAGGAAAAACAAAATGAATAACCTTGATCATTCCGGAGCTTCTTGATCAATAAAGAAACTTATTTCTCCAGCAGGCTAAGAGTATAAACTTTGTTTATCAGCAGGAGACTCTTTCAAGAAAATCACACTACCATACTTTGTTTCCTATGTTTTCACTCGAAATCTTGACCAGTTACACTGTAGAGTATATGACTGGTGCATGTCTAATGGACTTAATTCATCCAGAGCAGATAGCTTGGGGAGGGGGGATGAATTTCCATCTGACACTTTCCTGCAGATTTCCAGTTTCAGAGCCCGACATTGCTCTGCTAGTACTATATATGATACTATATGAACATAAACAGTATGGACCGATTAATTGATGACAAATGTAATTTACAAAATCACAGATATGTTCCATATGAAACTCTCTAGAGCCAATGATTGATGGTAGTTGCAGAAGCAGAAATTAGTGTAACAGCATATGGTCAATACCAGAGACGGGCCTAGCTAATAAAGAATATTTCCAAGCTCTTTACCAAGAAAAGAAGCCATATATGGGTTTCCTCCATGGAATTTTCTGATCCATAAGCTATCCCTTTAAGGCCTTGATTAGCTGCCATCACTAATTGATGCCACCAACACTAGCTAGAATTTGCATCTGTTACTGTATGGGGTAGGTACGGCATCTATTATGAACCACTCACTCTCCATTGCTGGCCCCAGCTTTTTACTCTTTCAGCGATACGCATTCTTAGTAGGAGGACACATCAGGTTCCTGAAAGAAAAAAAATGTACAGAGCAATCCTTGTCCATTGCTTTGAAGATGAGTATATTTTTTGAAATCTGAGTAGCAGCAGAAATTGAAGAAATGATGAGAAATTAACGTGTTTCAGCCGTGGTGCTTCAAGAAATCTCATGATTTATCTTAATATATTTCTAAATCGATTTTTATAATTTTCAAAAGTTAATATACTTTTAAACTGTGTTTCGTAATGCACAGAAACTTGGTGAAGATCATTCGAAATTTGGCATATGATCGACTAACAACCGGTTTCAATATATAATCAATGAGCTTGTAGCTCACCGATACTCTCACGTAAGCAAGAAAAACAACGTTTCATGTTCAAGTCTCATCTTTGTTAATTAAAACTCTAATGAAATTAGAACACAGTTATAAAAGAATATATACAAAAATAAAAATCACAACCTCAAAACTTAATTATCAGTCAATTACAGATG
Source organism: Populus alba (assembly GCF_005239225.2). Taxonomy (NCBI): domain Eukaryota; kingdom Viridiplantae; phylum Streptophyta; class Magnoliopsida; order Malpighiales; family Salicaceae; genus Populus; species Populus alba. The sequence goes on along the minus strand of NC_133300.1, from coordinate 18,082,014 downwards.
ATTTTCTCAAAATAATCAAAGTTAGAGCTGTAGTCATGAGTCACTTTCAATGGCAGACATTGATGGAGAGCAATCAAACAATTGGTGCGTTTATATTTCAACTACACTATTGCACTGACTAGCTGTTCGTGAGTCAGTTCTTTCTGCCACAAAAGACTCATAAATGAAGCTACTTGCAGGTCGGGATATCAGAGAAAATCCCACCTTGTCAGATAAAAGATGAAAATGCCATTATTCTCCTAAAACAATAATTTCATGTCAAGAATTAATTCAGTTCCTGAGTTCTTCCGGGGGATATGATTTGAAGCACAATAAATTATAAGATCACTTGAAAAACCAGTGGCAGGGACACTCTGTAATGGTTTTATCACAGTACTTATGTTGCAGCTCAAATAAACAGAGGGAATAGCTTTGCAAGAACCAACTTATAGGATGTTTGTAACACTTGCATGTAACTCATGTACCTTGCTTCGATCCACAATCCACCGATCCATGAACTATATAGCAAGTTCTTGGAGGTTCGCGCACCTATAGCAGATAGAGAGTTCTTGCAAGAATCACCATCAACGTACACTCACAGAGTAGTGGATCCTATAATGATTTTTTAAGAGGGATTTTATATAATTTATATGAGCAGATCAATGATGAGCTGACTTGTGTAATAATCTCTGGTTTCTAAAACTTGGAAACCAACACCCCAAGTTCTACGGTTCATGATTCACATATACTGAAACTACCATGCTTGGATTTAACACTGAAACTATAACATGTTTTAACGGTTGGCTTTCCCTCCTTTTTGTTTTAACTGCATTTTCCTCCGTACAACTCAAACAACAGGTCATGTGAACTCTCTAATCTCTATCCTTCAATTACAAACAACATCTTGAAGCGGTTCCTCGGCGAATATTAGACTGGGCATGTGCGGCGCGTGGAATGCACGTTCCTCCGTGCAATTTGTATTGCTATGGCAATATGTTTCATAAAGATCAATGTTGTGATTTCAAAAAATTGAACAGGCTTGCCTTTTGAATAGTTTTTCTCTGTTTTTTCCATGCCTTCTTCCACACCAGCGCATCGTTGAAATGAGATTTAAAGGCTCCAAAACCTCACAATTTTCCATTTTCCTAAATATAACGTTACCATGGTCCACAAGTCTCACGTGTAAATTTGAAAGTAGTAACTTTTTAAAATATATTTTTGTTTAAAAATATATTAATATAATATTTTTTTAAAATTTATAAATTATTTTTAATATCAACATATAAAAAATAACTAGAAACACAAAAAATTTTCATTTCAAACAAATTTTTTTTAATTTTTAAAAACACCTTCTGGAACACAATCCCAAAAGTCCTACTAATTGGTATTTAATTCGGATATGATATTTTTTTGACTTATTTGTTTTTTTATTATAAAAATATTTTTTAATTATTTTTATGTATTTTCAGATCATTTTAATATATTGATATTAAAAATGATTTTAAAAAAAATATTATTTTAATATATTTTAAAATTAAAAATATTTATAAAAAAAAACACGAATTACAATACTTAAACATGGATTAAAAAATAACGCGGATTACAATACTAAACGGGATAATGAACCGAAGGCCCTTTGTAGCAAGCCCTTTTTGCATAATGCTTTACAGCCACATGATACAGCTGTGGTCTTTTGGTTTTAACATTAAAGAATTGATGTAGCAGTCCAGGATTATATATATCTAATCTGATGAACTGTAAGTTTCCTTCTTTGTGTGTGTTTGTTTTAGAGGTTGAGGTTGAGTTTGGGTGTGGGATCCACTAAAAAAACTATAAAAAACAAAAAAAAATAATTTTTGTGGTTGAGTTTTGTGCATAATTGGATTATACCCTACCACAACCTCAACCACAAAAACTAAAACAAACACATGTACAAGCTTTTTAAACCTGTGACACAGCCATAATTTACAGTGAGTCCTACCGGCAATAAAATTTTGTTTTTTGCTTAACAAAAAAATAATATTTATGGTTATGGTTGAATCTCATCTTTTTCTTGGTAAAATGATGGCCTAGTACTTAATTGTAAGGTAAATAATATTGGGTTAATTAAATTGGTAGTATTTAGACTTTGCTGCTAAATGATTGGAAGTGTGATAATGGTTTTTTTTTGTTAAAATATCTTTTATTTATAAAAATATCAAAAAAATATTTTTTTAAAAAAATATATTTTTAAAATATAAAAACAATCATGATAAAAATTTATAAGTTAATTCAATTATGCCCCACAACTAGAGTAAAGTGGGCATACCCCATGATAGATCAACTTGAACCACACTAGCCTAACACGCAGGGTAAGGCACCTGCCTGCCTTCCATCCCGACCCTCTTGCTCACCTCCATATTACGTTTAAAATCGTCCAAGCCTTGACTTGTACAACGACAAGCGAGTTTTCCATCCCTGAATCCCTACCTCATCTCTTTCTAGGTTTGGACTAAAAGAATTTCTGAAATTTTAATATTGAGGGGCAATATTCCCTTGGGAACAAATTGTATCCAACGGACTCCCTACAAAATTAAGTAGCCATTTCTTTTGGCATTAAACAACGTCCCCAAATCTTAATGCTCTCAATTATTCATGCATTTATTAATTTGCAATAATATTTAAAAGCCATTGCAGCCTTATAAGTAGCCAACCACACGTCCAATGCCCATTCTACTCTTTACTTAAGACTTTTTTTTTCTCGTCCTCTGTTCCTCGCTCATCTTTCTTTGCCACGCTCGTCCTCTCAATGGCCAGAAGTTTCATCCATGTAACCTCTATCCTAGTTTGTCTCATAACACTAGCAATTCCACCACCTCAATTTGTTGCACAAACTAGCCAAAATACAGTATACTATTCACCCCCACCACCTTATAGCACTCCCGGCGTGTGCCCCTACCCTTGTCGGCCACCACCTATACCTACTACAATTTGCCCGCCTCCACCTCCGCCACCTTATTTGCCGCAATTACCACCACCACCACCCTTCTATCCGTCGCCGGAAGGGTATGTGCCAAATATCCCCCCATTTTGGAATTATGCACCTCCTCCTCCTAACCCCATATTGCCCTACTTTCCATGGTATTACATGTATCCTCCACCACCACCGGACTATTCACTAGCAATGAGTCCTAAGGGGATTCCAATGGCAATGATTCCGTGCATAATTATGGTATCATTGTTTACCTCTTGGTTCTAATTCTACACTTTGATCGATCGTACTTACGTCCAAGTTGTAGCAGGAATAATGAGCATTGATGAAATGTGAAAGATTAAGAACTCATCATGATGAGTCGTGGTATTTTCTTCATATATTGCGGTGATCATATAGAGTTTCTTGATTAAACATTGTCAATTGATGTATATATTAAAAACAATCGTGTTCTACCTTCTAATTCTATCAATGTGTTAAGAGTATCTTAAAATAATTTCTTGAAGTTTCTGTTTTTATCGTATAATTTGTAAGGTTAGTGATGATCTATGTACCATCAATGTTTTATTTGTTTACTAGGAGGCTTATTCTTGGTTCTAATTGAAGAATTTAAGCTTTAATCAAGGATTTAGAGTCATTATCAAGCTAATTATAGTGATGTGTAATTAGTTTTGTAAGCTTTTGTCAAAAAGATTCTCTCGACACCATCTTTTTCCATCTCTCAACTAGTAGGTCAAAATAGTAGAGAATGGCCATTACATAGCATCCCCACTTAAGCCAAGGTCTAGTGGTCACCAAAAGATTCTTTGAATTTGTTATGGAAAGTTGCAAAAAACAATTAGTCATCATCTAACACATGCATCTTGACAATTCCTTCTTTGTTTTCTTGTATGGTGGTTACCATGTTGTTCTCCTTGTTCCTAATTTTTGTTCCTCTTTAAGGCATTGAATCTGCCTTTAGTAATGTCTTTTCTTAATTTCATGTTTGCCTATTGTACCAAAAGCAAAAGAAAAAAGAAAAGGAAACACCAAGGTGTGTTCAATAACAGAGTTTTACTCCATTTTTCCAAGAAAGATAGAAAAAAGATGTGAATAATTTTGTAGCTATAGTACGTAGAAAATCACTCCTTTAGAGCTGATCTATTATTTATATAATATGGAAGAGAAAGATTGGAATTTCTAAACAACTACGACACTAATATGGTGTGAGAAAACATTCAACTAGCCAAGTCTCAATAACAACAAATGAATTTGGTTAGAAAAATCATTGCTTATATTAGAATGCTTGTATAAAGTAAGATTTTAAGATATGATTTATATTATTTTTTTAATAAAGCTTGTGCGTTCAAGTTTAAATAAGATTTTAAGATATGATTTATATTATTTTTTTAATAATGTTTGTGCTATCTACCAATTCTAGGTTTGATTTTGATTCTTAGGGTCTGTTTGACAATGTAATAAATGTTATTTTTTAACACATGCATCTTGACAATTCCTTCTTTGTTTTCTTGTATGGTGGTTACCATGTTGTTCTCCTTGTTCCTAATTTTTGTTCCTCTTTAAGGCATTGAATCTGCCTTTAGTAATGTCTTTTCTTAATTTCATGTTTGCCTATTGTACCAAAAGCAAAAGAAAAAAGAAAAGGAAACACCAAGGTGTGTTCAATAACAGAGTTTTACTCCATTTTTCCAAGAAAGATAGAAAAAAGATGTGAATAATTTTGTAGCTATAGTACGTAGAAAATCACTCCTTTAGAGCTGATCTATTATTTATATAATATGGAAGAGAAAGATTGGAATTTCTAAACAACTACGACACTAATATGGTGTGAGAAAACATTCAACTAGCCAAGTCTCAATAACAACAAATGAATTTGGTTAGAAAAATCATTGCTTATATTAGAATGCTTGTATAAAGTAAGATTTTAAGATATGATTTATATTATTTTTTTAATAAAGCTTGTGCGTTCAAGTTTAAATAAGATTTTAAGATATGATTTATATTATTTTTTTAATAATGTTTGTGCTATCTACCAATTCTAGGTTTGATTTTGATTCTTAGGGTCTGTTTGACAATGTAATAAATGTTATTTTTTAAAATAAATTTCTTGAAAATGCATCAAAATAATTTTAATTTTATTTTTGATGTTAATACATTAAAACGATCTAAAAATACCAAAAAAATAATTTCAAAAAAATTCTCAAAAATATAGCTAGACTGCAATACCATATATTAACTTAGGCTAACATAATACATCAAGAAAGCCCTCGAAGTTAGTGACCTACCTATCCATTTTTCCCTATCATTAATTAGGTGCCTAAAATATCATACATTTCTCAATTGAGTCCTTCCATCTCATTTATTTCAATAGCTTTATTATTATATGATTGGAGCTCGAGCTCGAGGTCATGAACATGCGAACATTTCAAAGAAGTTCGATGCACACCAAAAGCATCTGACAGCTTGCTTCTAACACAATTAACTAATGGAAGGCATCAATCACAGCATTCAAGACCTCTTTAATATGCACACATCTGCATTAAATAGTTCACCAACATGATATTTGGCCTTATTTGTTTGTCGTTGTCTCTTGACTCTTCTTTTTACTTCCCTCGTTTGGAATCTTGTCGTAAGCATATGATTTTCTTTTAATGTTCTTTTTTGAAGGGTTGAGTGCTCCTCCTCCTTCTCTCTTTTTTTCTACATGGAACCCTTACACAATTTTTTTTAAAAAATCTTACCCTTTTAAGTCAGTTTATTTCATGGCAATTATATAGTTTATTCTCCCAAAAATCCTTATTTCTTTTTTATCATCCGGGTGGGTATACTTTCACTTCCAAACTTGCCCTTTTCTAGATCCTATATATAAATTAGCTTCTTAAATAAAATTCAATTTAAGTTTAACTGTTTAGCATGGGGGGTTACCTTCAAAAGTTTTTTGGTTTTTCTAAAAAATTATAATTTATAATTTTTTTTAAGACGATCCTTGACTTCAAAAGTTTTTTGGTTTCTGTTACCTGACATCTTGAATTGTAGTAAAAACTTGGATTAAAAAAACAAGTTACCTAACAGTATTGTGATGACAGTACTGCGATGAGGATTTTTTAAAAAATCATTTTTTTTAATTAAAATATATATTTTTTATATTCAGACATCAAAATTATTAAAAATATATTTTAAAAATATTAATTTAATATTTTTTTTATAAAAAAACAAATTAAAAAATATATTATAACACAAAAAACGAAGAATAGAAAGAACCACTCACGAAGAATAGAAAGAAACGCATACCTAAAGACAGTTCTTCAAGGACAGCAATTAATTTGCGATTTCACATCTTCGGGAAAATAAAAAATGTTCAGACGTGGAATTTGATCCCTTCTTTCAGCCAATTTAATAATGAAAAAAGACGTAGACATTATTAACGAGAGAATCTAAGAAAACCATAGTTTGCTGAAGTTTAAGATATGGTGAACAAAGTTTTTATAGAACAAAAAAGAAAACACCTTTCCAAACAGCATGTACACTGTAAACTGTGTTGAAAGGGAGCCGAACAACAAATGTGTAGTAATTTATTATCCAATAATACAGTACATTAAAAGTTTATCTAACATATAATGATGATTGGATTCTAATGTTTAAAATATATATACTGCACCTCCAATTCTAAATAAACTGTGTTGAAGTATTTCGTGACAACAATTCCTTGTTCGACCAAAGTCCTCCAGGGCTGGAGGCTCTTCATTCTGTAGTTCGGTTGTTTCCTCCTTAGGTTAAATAGACAACTAGAAACTAGGAACGCCTCATTCAGATGACACACTGTAATCTAGTCCCTTAATTGTTTCCCGGCGCCACACTGCATTAGTGGGATCAAATCGGAGCTCCCATGTAGGCCAGTAGTGCAGATCTTGCTTTAATGTCAACACTCGCGGCTTCCCATTCAGGTGGACAGTCCTTACACGGACAAACTCTCCATGCCCTAACTCCTGTTAAATACTAATAGCATTAGCATGATTGTGTATGATTTAAAACGCATCAGAAAGCAATAAAATTTATGTTAAGCAGATAACCTTGGTAACATCAAGGAAGGCGTCTAAATCGGGCGTCGGTTTTCCATTGATTTCAACTATCCATTGAAGAGCATATAGACCATATCGGTGTACCGGGCTTCCATGACACCACCTTATAAAACCAAAGAATTAGTCAGTTCCTACTACTACAAAGGCTCACAGCCATTGGTCCAAGACAGCAAAACAGCCTATTTCAACATGCCTCCTGGCAATTAATGTATGGTGAGCAATACTTTTGAATAGCCTGTCGGCTTATAAGGTGTCTCTTTTGCAAACCTGTTTCTTCGGTTCAATGATTGGAAAAGCCCCACTTCTGATGATGAGATAAAGTATCAGTCGGTCACAAGGGTGGGGAAGGGAATGCCTATTCAGGGAAGGGGTGGTTTAAGTGGTTAAGAAGCTAAATGTTCTAAAGAATGCTGTGCTTGGGAAAGAATGAATTAGAGAAAACCAAAGTAAAATTGAGGTATTTCATCTCTTTAGTCTCAACTATCTAGATTCACAGCATCTATAACTCCCTTTTTTGCAGAAAATTTACAGTTCTAAACTCCACATTTCCATCTTTTCATAGTGATTCCCTTTTATGCAGCATCTACATGGGCCTACTCCAGCATCTGACATCTTATTTTTTTTGCCAAGAAAACATTTGTGCCTTTACAACACGACTCAAATTAGCTGAGTCCGTCAAGCCATATTACCAGTCTGGAACCCACATGCAGCCAGGCCCAGTCAGGACCATCTTAATTTAAATTAAAAGATATATTAAACTGGCAATAACAAGATGCCTCATATCATGTCAATGTTACTGCCAATTTTTTTCTCAATAAAGACCAAAAAAAAAAATTGCAGCTGAAAGAGAATCCTTACCTTGCCACATACACACCATGACCTTCTTCAGGAAGAAACCCAAGGGCACGCACTGCTGGATGAGAATCCTGAACTATACACCCACACCAATTTATTACACGTGTTGTGCCATTCCCATCCCTGACATCTGTTCCCACAATAAGATCAATTTCACTTCCCTGACAAACCATAAAGGAGAAAATATCACATTAATACCAACAAAGGCAAGAAAAGCATTTACAATTGATCAGGATATATAACAATATGGAGAAAACACTGAACCACGTGGATGGATATCCATTTGCTTGCCTGTCGAAAGATAGTCAGTTTGAGCTTTCCATCATTGTCACCACTCTTGTCCAATGCTTGGCAAGCATTTTCTATGTCACAAAAGCAAGTAACTGGCTCTTTGTCCACCGCCAAAATCATGTCTCCTTGTTCTAATAGATTTTCAGCTTTTGATCCAACCAAACAACCTTTGACACGTAAAACTTGTCTTCTAACTGGATCTTTCTTGACAAGAGCCTGTAAAATATGATCAGCAATGTTGAATAACAACAATGAAAACATAGCCCATGACCTACATCATATATCCAATAAATATGTATGTTCCAAGTAACCTTCCAAAACACTCATCTAGCTCAAAAATCTCATTAAATAATTAAGCAGTAACTTATTCAAAGGACAGCAAACAGAAATATCAACAGGCACTAACAAGAAATGAAGCAAATGAAACAAGCTGATATGCATGATCTTTCACAAAACCTAGCAAAATATAGAGCAAACTATAAAAGTAGGTAAACTTAATCAGACAGCCAGTTATAAGGCAACCAAATGCCACACTGCTTGGGTTCTGTACATCACATAGTCTAATGAAAATAAGGCATCATTACTCTAAATTGATAATATCCCAGGGTAACATAATCATTTTACTGATTCAGCTATTTCCTCCACGAATTCATGTTAAAGGAGACTCAATACATGATAAGAATATCAAAAGATTTCAAAGCATTTCAAAGGGGACAAAACGGAAGGTATTCACATTTCACAGAGAGGAAAGGAAATGCAGAGAAACAACAAAGACAAAACAAAAAACAGTGTCTAGATGATAACATACTTGAACCCAGTGATCGCTCAGAGCAAAACTTCGAGCTTTTGAAAGCAAAGTTGGATAAAGCTCAACCTCTAAAATCCTGACAAGTGGCATTGGCCTACTAACACCATTTATCAGAAGAGGTGGTCCCTTCGCACCATTTATGATTTTGTCAAGAACTTGGCTTACAGCATAAACAGGGATGCCTCTAACAAACTGATGATCTTCTGACGTACTACAACCAAATTTCAACTGTAATCAAGAATGCAAGACAAGAGAAGAAAAAACATCAGAAAAACACTGCAATAAGGAATTGAATTGTAGAAATTAAGTTACTAGTTCAAGGATCATACCTGAGTTGAAAAGCTTCCCCATATGGCTTGAACCCTTCCTTGCTCATCAGTTAGCACACCCGAAAATGAACTCCCAAAATCTGGAACAGAGTATAAAATTGAGACACCCACCACAAACTGAAGCTACTTTTAGAACAAACTTCATCTACACCCTTACCAGTATCGAGTTCAATGACTTCCATATTCGTTGCTCTATATCGTGGACAATCAGCTGAGCTAATATTCAACGCAGCATATGGATTGGTCACAATGGATTTCCTAGATGTCGCATGCAGACTCCTATTTAACCCCACAAGGTAGACAGAATCCCCGCGGCGTAATGCTGGCTCTGTCTCAAAATTCATTCATGCACACTGGTCATTAAAAATGATCAAGTTTTCATATAAACAAAAAATGGAATACCTAGGAAAAAAATATTGAGGAAAAAAAATAAATCCCGCCACCTCAAAACTAACTAAATGAAGAAAATCCCCTTTTCTGAAAACAGGTATAGAGCAGAGAGAAAAACAACATCCATTGCTAAAAAGGGAAGGAATAGGGAAAAGAAAACATTGCTCAGGCCATATCATTTTCAAAAAAGCTCATGATAACAAAAGATGTCTGAAAAAGAATTTGGCAGTGAAAATTATATCAAGTCTACACAAATTCTCCCTGAATTTGAAAAAAATAATAATGTATTCAAAATACAGTGAAGGATAGTATTGAAGAAAAAATGCAGGAAGTCAACCTACCAGGAAGCAATTCAGCAGCACGAACCATTGAGGCACCAACAGCTCCTAGAGCCGAGGGGTCATAAGCAACAAGAGCATAATTGTGAACAGGATGGAGAAAAACCACCTGGAATGTAATGAACAAATTAATCCTGATAAAATAAACCATATATGGCTTTCCATACATTTAACTTCTTTAAAATTTACCTCCCCAGGGATTTCAATTGGAAAAGCAGCAAACGATAGCATCACATCCGATGCAGATATTGCAACAGTGTTCCTATCCACTGCAACTAATCCCAAGTCTTGAGAATGATAAACAATCACACCAGTTCCAAAAAAATGTTGTGAATGAACACCATCAAGCATTATTGATTGTGGAACATGAACCTAAAAGTACAAACATCAGTTTGTTAAGATTGACTCTCATAACAAGAGTAAAACAGAAAGAAAGTGAATGGCTAAGTTGACAATTTGACAGCATTGCCAATGAAAGACTGGTGGTTCTGAACAAAAAAGAAGCAACGATATAGAGGCAATTAAATTAAACTTGTATAAACAAGGGAAAACACAAAATGAAGATGGCTTGTGAGCTTCAAGAGGCAAATCCAGAAAAAAGAAGCTTAATTGTAGCATTGGCCATTGGCATGATTCGTTTAGGTTCCTATCAGAGAGGAAACAAATAATCTAGGTTTCACGCTAGACATTTCAAGAGTGGTCACTGATAGTATATCTTAACTGATACAAATCCATTATGTAAGAAGAACTGTTACACGTTGTTTCTACTGAAGTATGCTCAAAAGCATGGATGATCCTCCAACACATAGAGGACAGAGCAGAGACAACATATGCAGTTATCATGCTAGACAGATCAGACCTACTTAATCAACAGTTCAGCACTGTAGCTTAAGAATAGGGGGGGGGGGGGCTTACAAAAAGTCTTCTGAGGAAATATTGAAGGTAACATCAGTATATTAAGGTAAATGACAAAATGACCAGTTCATTAAAGACAATTAGAACCTCAGGTTTTTTACCTCAAACATCACAAGCGTAGGCTCTATCACACTTTCTGCAAATGAAGCATTAGTTGTCACTGTCATTGCACCTTGATAGTCTCTTGATACTTCACTTTCCATGGTACTTGAATCAACTGACTTAACTTCTCCAGTTTCAGACAAGGAACAATCAGTAACAGCAATTCCGTTGGCAGACAAATCTGACACCCTCCGTTTCTTTGTTCCAACATCAGATTCTTCCCGAGAATGTGGTTCTTCGGAAGAATGGCCATCACTTGTTTCCATACAAGTAACACCATCAGCCAACTCTAGGTTGTTGACTAGATTTACATGTTTTGCATGAGTTTCCTCACCACTTGGGAGAACAGTTTGGCTCGTTACGCTTTGTCCCATATATTTAACAGCAGATGATAGCTGCAGGGACTCAGGACGTATAGCAGGCTTTGCTGTCCATAAACCAGAGCTGTCATCACGAGTATATATCTGTGGAGGGGCATACCATTCATGGCGGTCGACTGTGACAAGAACAGACTGCAAGCATCATAGTAATCAATAACAGAAAAAAATACCTAATACAAATTATATTTGCAATGATGCAATGACTGAATAGCCAAAACTGATTTTATAGTCCTTGCATCCCAAATCATGTTTCCACCTTTCTAATTATTTTTTACCATTTCATACAATTTAAAGGAATTCTTTTACTTTCCAATTTACTCACATGGAATGCAAGTATGAAAGGAAAACTTTGCAATTGATTTCAAAGTAAAGAAAGGGTAATGGTGGAAATCAATAATATTTCCAAAACATATGAAATAGTTAAGTTGATATTCTTCAAGATATTAGAAGTCTAAAACTAGATGATTGTTTTGGAACAGAGAGAGTTTAAAATAATAACAGTCCTTGATCAAAATTCCACAAAATCCAGAGCATTGACTCTTAAATTTACTGACCACCATAGATTCAGCACTAACATTATATGATCAGATAATGTTGATTCATCCATGAAAAAAGGAAATCAGTTTACATTTCATAATTTTCCGAACTATTAAGGTCATGTGCATATGTTCACTTTGAAAAGGACAGAAATGGTTGACCATCATATACCTTCCTTCGATGACGATCTGTGTAACTTATATATTCTAAGGGCACTCGAGCACCTCTAGATAGCTTGGACAGAACTGAGATTAGCTCATCAAGTTGAGATATCTCCTCACCCGCAAACTTCTTAATGATAGCATGGCGAGGAACTCCAGCTCTAAATAGCATGTATCTGCAATGAGTAATACAATAACATCATTGAGTTAAATGAACCAAAAGTTGAAGCCCAACTAATTAAATGGAAAAGAATTAAAGAAAATAAAACCTTTAAAATTTCAAATCTAAGTATCAATAATAAAGAGAATGATGCGTAGAGTAAATCATTCAAGATTCTAGGCTAGGAAACACAAGCCCCATAAAGTCACTATAAATCATAATAGACTTTTTCTCTCCAGTAAATCATTCATCAGGCTAGAAAATGCTTCTCTCAGCGTATCAAATCATCATAAAAATCTTTCTTCTCTCCTTAAATATCAAATAAATGCAGTAGAAACAAATTAAAATGTTAAGCAAACCAATCAACAACATAACTTCTATGAACCAAAAAAAAGAATTGACTTACCCAGGTTCTGAAACGTACACCAAGCCACAATGGAAACGGAAATTTCTTGCCTGTTTCATAAAAAAAATTGAAGGTATTAAGATGATGAAATGATGATCTAGAATGAGCAGGGTGATCCAAACAAGGACATTTCCATAAAAGGAAACAAATCTGATCACTCAATCCAGTTAAGTATGATGGAAGAATGTCAATCAACCAAGTTGAAGGCAACCAAATAGTTAGAATAAAGGCACGCACTCAGAAAATCCGACATGGTTAGGACAGTATGATTTTAAAAAAGCAGAAACAAAGTTTTGATGGAAATACTCTGCACAACATAGATGAGAGCTCTTAAAGAATATCACAGGTCTAGAGTATATGCCAGGAAGCCAATCATGCTTAGCCTGGCACTACCCCAGGTAAAGAGTATACAGAGAACCTGAGGTAATATTTGGTTAAAAAATTTCAGCTATTTTAAGAAGGTTTAAAGTCCACCCTACCTGTTGGTAAGATAGAGGATGAATCACTGCACCACTGACTTCTAGGAAGTAGTCAGGGGTTATTGAATGTAAATCCTGAACCTGAAGCAAATAGGGAAACTAAATTAACTTATTGCAATGATGAAAATACAAATAAGCTTAAGAGAAAAGGGCAATACCAAAAATTCAAGCATAGGCCTACACTACTACAAAAATATTCATTCTCAAACAAGCACATAAAAACAAGATTTTTTCCTCCACAACTTTTCTCAGAAACAGGACGACAAACATCTATAAAATCAAAACCAACTTACAAAGATGCATGTTGACACTCGAATGCCAGTGATGGACTCCAAGAGAAAATTGACATTAAAAGTCATTTAGAATTCCACTCCTTTGCACCAATCTCGAATTTCAATTTTTTTAATATCAATATAATATTCTGCTTTAATTTTTGGGGATTTTTGCACTGATTTTAAGTGCTCTGACACCAATAATGGGTGCATGTAATAAAAGAGAGGAAAACATGGAGATTCCATATATTTCATGAGTGAAACAAGTAACATTATGTGTCCTATACAATTTACCATGTAACAAGCCACTCCATGTAATGAAACATTACTTTATGCCAGTAGTTCCATAATTTGATCCGGCATTCAAGCACCTCTCATGCTATCTAGTAGCTCTCATGTGCGCTTCCTGCTGCTAGTGGCTATTAGCCTTATAGGAGCGTATCAAAACTGATATACCAGCAATAGCCACTACTCCAAGTTTAAGGACACTAGATAGCTGATCTGTCTAAAAAATTCTAGCATTCCACTCTGAAACCAAGTGGATTTTTTTCTTTGGAATCCACTGAGTTACAGTCCATTGAGACCCCCTTAAAACTTTTGTTCCTCTAACAAAAGAAAAGGCGCCGTAATACTTGTAAGCATAGAGAAGCTATAGCTACAGGGTAAAAGTAGTCTCACCACTAAGTTCACAGTCAATGACTTGCCACCCCTCTCAATCTGCAACACAATTTTCTGGTCAACGCTGTCATCAAGCAAAGTCTCCAGTTTCAGAAATTGTGTAACCACCTACAGCACATGGTAATATAGTATAAGAGTACATGAGAGAGGGAGGACATTGATTGCGGTTCAGGAGATATAACATTAGAATACCAAATAATGCCCAGCAATTAAAATACAACCAGTGCCCTATAGAAATTAAAGCACCAAAATAATATGACTAAACTCATAACTCACTTCTCCATTCACACGAACAAGGATATCCCCTGGCTCCAAATGTGTATAAGCTGGGCCACCAGGCACCTGAAACATGTTAGAGATCATTATATATGCTTCATTCTAAACCCTTCGCTTCAACAGTTGAGAATATAAAGAATCTGTGCTCACCACGGAGTCGACGACAAGCATTCCAGTTTCTTCAAGTGGTGATGCAAGTCGCACAATCTAAAGTAGTCAAAAGCGTTGTAAGCCACTAGGAACCACTATTCTTCCAGAGAGTTACCCATTAGAACAGAAAAGTGCAAGCAACTAGAAGAACTAGTACCTGCTCGGTTTCACTTTGAAGACCCAGCCGGCGTGTCTCATCAAATCCTTTATGAACAAATGTCATCTACATCAAAAATATCTGATGCTAAATCATTCAACAGCAATTCATCCAGCATTGTAAGAAAAAGACACATAAGTGGAACCATCATTTGCTCATAGTGAGATGTTCATCTCACTGTGCACAACGAGGTTCAGTCGCAAAATCAGGGGTACAGAAAAATACTTCAGACTGTGAGAGCATAATGGGAAATAACTACCAGGAGACCTGTGCATCTATTCCAGTATCTTTATACACTACACTGACATGAGCTCAAATGGACCATACACAAGTTTTACAACAAGCTTTAAATTCTGTAAACTATACCTGCCTAAGCATTTTGTTAGTTAGATCTCATCATTTCATATAACATTAGAAGCATTTCCAAAAGCAGATATTTCTATCTTTCCACAGCCATTTTACATGAAGACAAATGCCCAGAACAATCACTATCCAGAAGGAATCTTAAGCCTTTTGTAGTTATTGTTGTTTCGTGCTCTTAATTCCTATCCTGGCATTTAAAAAGTGATCTGCTTTTATTTCAAAATCCAGGTTTCTGTGCTAATGTGGCTAAACGGTAACAAGGCAAGCCTAAAAAACATATAACAATGCGTGCACAAGGATGCAAATATTGCTCAAGCGCACACAATGAAAATGTTAGCAAAAATCAGAGGTGCATGTGGAACAATGTCCAGCCCAAGAAAAGATTCATAGTTCATATCAGAGAAAAGTCATTCCACTTAAAGGAAGAAGCGCTGACTGGAAACAGGTGAGCAAAGGGAAAGGTTGGAAATGAACCTTTCAGATTATTTGATAAGCCATTTTAAAAGAGGGGAAAAAATCCTCAACCCCCCTAGATAGTTAAAAATCTTAATGAAAAAAGGTACAGAATTTGGTTGATAATTTTTTTTTTTGGCCTGTTTTTTCAATATCACTCTTATTGTTCCACATCAACCTCTAAGGAACAAATGTCCAATCTTCTGTCTATCACAATCAAGAATATCCAAGTCAATCTAAATGTGAGTCAAACTCCATGAGGATAACAATCAACAACAAACCTGAAGCGTACCACGAGGTATAGAAACTGCCTCCCACTTGTTGGAATACGAGTTTCTTCCTTTTTGGAGAAATCCCAGCGCCCTAACAACCTGAAAGATTTAGCATATTGGGTGTTCAACTAAGATTAAGCTTTCAAAGAAACAAGCAAAAGCAACTATAGAAATAGACACAATCTGGATTCGTTTCAAATGTTACATGCTTTCATAGACATCTGCTTATGCTCCACATTTACAAAAAGGTTAATGGAGTGGAAGACAAAGAACACATGTACAACTATGTCATAAATTAAAATCCAATTCAATTTTCAACAAGATATGCAAACATTATAACTTGCTTTATACATTTTCTTTAAGTAATTCAGCTAAAAGATTTCGCAACCTAATAAAGCTCAAGCTCTCATTTATTTTACCTAAACCTGTCACTTATTTTAGATAAGTTGTCAACCCAAAACACATAACTAGACTTCAAATTTAAGTGATGTTAAGAGTATGGCATAAAAGTCGAGAAATAAGCCAAAGCATTATGAAGAAAAGCACCCACTCGTTCCAATGGTAAGAAAAAAGCTGAAGCACTTGAAGACTTGCTCCCAGCATTCAGAGCCACTGCTCTGCCTTGCCAATCAATTACTGGAGAACCACTTGAACCACCCTTAGTTCCAGATGCAGCCTAAAAGTAAAGCAAAGTATGAATGGGAAAACAGTAATGATAGTCAAGATGCAAGAAATGAGATTAATATATCATTAACTTATAAAGTTTAATGCATGCTCTAGTTAATAGAAAATGGGGGAATGGTTCTTCATCACAAATCACACAACAAGCTTAACAGAGATTATCACATGCCATTCAAAACCTTATGATGTCATGACCTCTTATAAAGCAAATTACATGCCAAAAGTAATTGACACTCTAAAAAACATAACAGTTAAACAATCATATAAAGAAGATGAAGCCACATGGATATTTCTAATATTCATGACCCGTGGAAATTATAAAAATTTCAGTAAAACAAACTACTCAAGATAATTTTCTCAACACTATTAAAAAAAATGCAAAGCCAAACTGTAAGCCATTGTATTGCTCATATGGAGCTATGAAAGATCATCATCACAAAACACGACCATTTTCCAAATTAAATGATATCGAACAGAATTATTAAACTTTTTTCTAGTTCAATAATGTGCTATAGTTCATGCATATACAGTTCTCCTTCCCATCCAATCTTGCTGATTCTTGTCTGACCAATCAAACAAGATATTAAAAATATTCTAGCACGCAGTCCCATGGTTTCCCAACAGATATTCCATCACAGTTATAAAAAAAAAATCCAAAGCATAGCCGAGGTAAACAGACAGCATAACAACATCTAGACTATTTGGGAGTCAACAGCTTCAAGCAGTCATAAAAGGGAAATTTAATGAGCTCAAAAATCACTTCAACAAGCACAAATTATTTGAGAATCTTATCTAATAAGTTACCAGAATCCAAAATTAAAACACTCACTTGCATGTAGAATGTATTGAAGTCATTGTACCCATCCCTGCACCAAATATTAGTAATTGTTAGCAAAGTTCGGACAAGAAATCATCAAACTTTGACTCATTAAGGTACAGAAACATTCTTTCACCATTATCAAATGACCTCAGTTAACTACAATTTGAGGGCCTCTTATTTTTTTCTCTCTACTCTTAATTGCACAACACTATATATTGAAAAGGGTAGAAAACCCATTTAACTTGACATAAAATGCATGTATCATAATATATAATGCTTAGACACCAGTTCCTTGTCCATCCCTTTTTCAAACTAAACTGATCCATAAAATGTTTTTTCAAGTTAAAAATTAAGAGCCTGTTTATTTTTGCATTTCAAAAGCGTTTTTGAAAAAATTTTAAAAAATTTTATTTTTTTCTGTGTTTCAAATTAGTATTTCTTTGGTGTTTTCAGATCATTTTGATATGCTGATGTCAAAAATAATTTTTTAAGAAAAAAAACATTATTTTGATGCATTTTTAAGCAAAAGGCACTTTGAAAAGCAATCGCTACCACACTCTCATACACCCCTTTATGATGAAGGGGGAACATCAAGTGGCCAACCCACCAGTAACCACTTCAAGAGTTGAAAATCAAGGAGAACAAGAGACACCCACTATGCCCAAATATGCATCATAATACAACTGTTTTGGTGCCCAACCTCAAAGATTATTTTGGAAACAAAATTTCAATTCACCACATTTACCTAATAAAATCAACTACTAACAAGCATTTCAGTGTCTGAGGGAGGTTGTGGTGATCATTGATGAATATAACAAGAAAACATCATTTTATAAACTATATCAAATAGCATTTTGCTCTACAAGTATGGCATCTGAAAGGCAAATTAGGAATATTAACATACTTTTTATAGTGCGGTGCATCTCTATCCAAACGAGCAAGAGTCCCCGCCAAAATGGAAACCTTCTCGCCACTATCATTCCCAACAACCCTTATTTCCAACCCAACACAAGCAGCCTCGGGAGCAAGAGGAATCTCTTCATAATTCAAAAACTGAATTGCCCCAGGATCATACCTAAAGAAGCCAAAATCATGAACCTGTACACACAAACTCACATCAAAATCACAATCTTTATCATAAATCCAAATAAAAGATAACATCCTTAAAACAGCAAAAATACATAATTAACCATAAAAAAATCCAACGTTCAAAACAAAAAACATGGTCATCAGTATTTTCACTTACAGGATCTCTATATATCGGATACACAGGAATCTCCTCACGGTTCAGAAACATTGCCTCTGCCACCACAGGCCCTGAAAAAGAAATCCAAAATTCAAAAACCAAAATCAAGTCAAGCCCTGAGAAAAAATGAAAACAAGAAAATACCATACCAGCCTTGACGACATGTCGGTTAGTGAGGATAATCCCACGGCGTTTATCAACAACAAAGCCAGTAGCATAACTAGCACCAGCAGATTCGGTGTCAAAAGCACGACAAGCAGTGGTACGGAGGACGACAACGGCAGGGACCACTTTGTTAAGGGCTTTCCTCCAGTCCTCTGCCGTGGCTACGTTTTCTTTGAAAGGTGGGTCGATTTCCATGCAGAGTTCTTCTTTCATGGTTGATTCAAGACTCGCCATTTCTGTTTCTGATCCTAGCCTTTCTAGTGGGTCTCCCATTGCGTTCCTTTTTTTAGGGTTTGGAGAGTGAAATGATGAGAGTGAGTTTTTTAGAGAGAGATGGGGAGATAGGAAAATGGTTTCTTTGGTAGGAACTAGGAAAGAACGGGAAACACCATTTTAACTTGTTTGCACCTGTGTTCGTACTTGATAATTCTTTTTCTTTTTAAAAATCAAGTGAAGTTTTTTTTTTTTTAAATAAAAAATAGAAAGGGACATATTTTTTTATCTTTATGTGACAATAATAAAAAAATATATATATCAAAGTGCTGGCTTGCTCCTTCACTCGATTGACTATTGTTTATTTTATTCGGGGCTCTGCCTTCTTCTTTTTAATCATGCCTTCCTTTTATCATAGACTTGAGTGGATAATAACCTAATTCAAAGTTTAGGTCATGAAACGGATCTTTGATTTTTCTTTTTAAGAAAATAAAACTTTGAAAACAATCTTATTTTAAACTTAAAACTACATCATTCTTTTTTTTTTAAAGAAAGAAATGGGTTATTCAGCTATATCGCTTAAACTATATCTCAAATTATTAAAGATATGTTTGGTAACGCAATTTAAATTATATTTTTTTAAAATTTAAAATTGTTTTTGTTTTAAATTAAAAAAATTATATTTTTGTATTATTTTGATATGATAATATTAAAAATAATTTTTTAAATAAATATTGTTTTAATATATTTTTTAAATAAAAAATATTTTAAATCACCATCATTGTAATATTATTAAATGTAATTTAAATCAATTGGCTAACTTGCTGGGTAAAGTTTTTATAACTGCTTCAGCTTGTATTTTTTAAAAGAGACTGGTTTCCTCTTGTAATAAATGGATACTTTCAATTAGCAGAAAACTGCTTGATGAGTTTAATATTTCATTTTAATAATTTTGTTTACAATAAAAAGTTTAAAACATGAGATTCTAAATTGTTTATTTGGATCGGGGCCACAATACGCATTTGAAATTGGTATACGAAAAACTCAGCATTTAGCGACCCATTCCACCGAGAGTAAGATATTTTTATTTTTTATAAAATAAAATTATATATATAAAGTTTTTTTTAATATATTTTTCTACTTTAAAACATCTAAGTTCAAATAAAAAAATTATATATACATATAATTAAATAAATAAAAAAATATATGTATAAATAAATAAAATAGAAAGTCATTGACGATATCTAAAAATAAAACTTGAAAGATCAAGAGAATAATATAGATTAATATATTTAATCTCGAAAATGAGATATTTACCCTATTATGTTTGCTAAATTTTTTTATTAAAATAACTTTTTTATTTAAACAAATGATAATAGTAATAGAGACACAAATTAAATTAATCAAATAAAATTAAAGAGAGAAAAATATCATGTAAGGTTGCACATGTTATCAATATTATTTGAAAATAATTATTTTTATTTAAAAAAAAAATTTTCATCCATACAAAAGATAAAAAAAAATTATAAAACTATCAAAAAAACTCTTCAAATTTAAATATATAACTAACAAATATTTATTATTTAAAAGAGGTTCTCCAAACAAAATGAAAAAAAGAAAGGGTATTAATATAAGTATAAGTACAAAAAATAGAGAAAAATCACAAAAAATCATGAATTAAAAAAAACAGAAAAAAAAAAAAAGCAAAACATATTTGAAAGAATCATGGCTCAGCCCATTTTGTCCGCGGCTGTGTAATTGGGCCCTTAATTGTTTTTGAAAAAAAAATAGAGGATCTATCATTTGATTGCCCGGATTATTGTAGTGGTTGAAAAATCAAGACTTAAATTTTTTCTTATCAAAAAACCTATTTTTGACTTAATTTGACCTAAAACATCATAAAAACCATGATAAATATATATGGTCTAAGAAAACCTAAAAATCCACCTCTAAAATTGAAATTAACCTAAATTCAAAATTCAACTTGAGCTCAAATCTATTTTTTTAACAAGATTTAAAAGCAAAAAAAAAAAACCTAATATGAATCTTTTTGTCAAATAAAACCATTTGATAAATTATCATTCATGAGACCAATATACCAATATGTATGTAGAGTTTTAAAAGTAACTTTTTATTCAAATTATTTAAATAATCTGGCAAGAGATGTTATGCATTATTATTATTATTAGATTAATTATTTCTAAAAATTTAATTAATTATCTCAAATTAATAAATTTAAATAATAATAATAAAATGCATTTAGGTTATATAATGTCAAATGTCATCATAGCCATCTATTTTTTAATAAAATCAAATGGCAGTCAAACAACTACAATTTTGAAGCAGTTATTTTTTAAACTAAATTAAGAACAAAAAATTTATGATACAATCAATATAGTCAAAAATCAATATTTTTGTCTTTAGAAATGCAAATCTGACAAACATTTTTAGAATCTCTCTTTTAAATAATACATGGTGCAGTTATTGATATAAACAAAAGACTAACACGTATTTTATATGTATCAGAAAAAAAAAAATATGTGTACAATAATAGATATATTATATAAAATCTAACAAAAAACACATCTTAAAACCATGCTCTAATATTATTATAGATTTAAATGAAACTCATTGGTGATTTGAGAATTTACTTTTTTGTCTCTAGACCATTCACTCCTTTTATTTTTTATAAAAATAAATTGATAAACAACATGTAATATATTAGTTAGAAGAAAACTATATCTGTAATTCATTTTACATTGCAATTTAAAAATAAAATACCCATTTTACCGTCCTTCATTTGAAAATCCCAAAAACTTTTATTGCAAAGACAATTTTACTTTTACCTGTCATCCTATTATTATTATTTTCATGGTAAGAACATTTTTCCGGTTCCCAGGCCTATTCACAGCAGCAGAAATCACATTCAATATTGGATTTTCGCCGGTACACTGCCCACCGAGGCGGTCAGCCCAATCCTTCTCCCCTCCACCACAACTCTCAAGGCACCTGAATGACAGCGGGACCATCTCCAGGCAGTGGCTCACAAGAACCCAGATCATCTTCCTCCGCTCTGCACGGGGAAAATAATTACATCCAGCAGTCTTCTCCATTATTGGACTGTTTTAAACCACTCATTTAAAAGAGGTGAGCTCCTTTATTGTAGAGGTATTACACAACGTGCATACCGGGAACTCAGCTGGATTTTTCAGGATGTTTTGGAGGTTACAGCATTGGTTTTTAAAATATATTTTTGTTTAAAAATATATTAAAATAATATTTTTTTTATTTTTTAAAAAATATTTTTAACATCATAATATTAAAGATTTAAAAATATAAAATAATTAATTTTCAATAAAGATAAAAATTTTAAATTTTAAATTTTTTAATTTTTTTTAAAAATACAAAACCAAACTGCCATATTTTCCGTAGTCTACTCCAATGGTTCCATGTTTATCATTGATGTCAAGTTGCGTTGGCTAGATTTATAAGGTGTTTGAAAATATAATTTAATATTTTCCGTAGATTTATTTTTAAAAATATTTTTTTGTTTAAAAATGTATTAAAATAATATATATTTTTTATTTTTAAAAAAATTATTTAATATCATCATATTAAAATGCCATGAAAACACAAAAAAAAAACTAATTTAAAATTAAAAAAAATATTTTTTAAAAAAACATATTTAAAATACAAAAACAAACAAAAAATAAATAAAGCAAAAATTCATGGAGGATCCTGGAGGGGTACCTGTAAAAAATATTTGTAGAACCATCATTGTTTTCTTTTCCCCTTGCGTTTGTGAATAGTGTCATGAAGGATGACATTATAAACGGCTCTCGCCAGTAATTCTTTTATTTTTATTTTATGAGGGTGTTTGGTATTATAGTAATTTTTATAGTTTTAATTTGAAAAAAAATTATTTTATGAAAATTATTTTTGGTTAAGGTTGGTTTAGTATTTATATATGTTTGGTTAAAATTGTAGTTGAAAAAAAATTTGTTTGATGTATTTAGTTAAGAATACTAAATATGTTTAAGGTTATAAAATAATTATATATATATATATATTAATATTGGTTTTTAATTTAAATATTATAGATTTAACTACTCCTATTACATAATAAAATAAATGATATTTTATATAAAATATTTTTTATTGTTCCATTAAACTATCTATAATTTCATCATGTATGAAATACATCCGATAAGGACTATAGTTTTCTTGGTTTTTTAAATGCACAACAACATCAGGTAAAACATAATTAGAAATAAAATTGAGATTGCGATTAAATTCTGCAAATACTAAGTTATCAAACGATCTCTATCTAATTTATATGGTGATATTTTATAATGTTAAACACTAGTTTTTTAAATAAAACTAAATTAAAAATTAAAATTAAAAATTATTTTATTGAATCGAATAAAATTTAATGTATTTAGCTCTGGACTGGATCCAATCTGATCCGGCCAAAATAGTGGAGAATGATTCCACTTTTCACATAAACAATAAAATCATAAATTATAATTTACACTTCACTAATCACTTAAATGAATAGTGGAAAGTGATTCATTTTCCGGGAAGAAAAGGAAAGCAGCATTGTGCTGCTTTTTAATGACCTTTAAACGTAATTAATAGTGGGGTCTATGAATAATTAATAAAATTTTATTCTTTATCAAATAGTAATTTTTTATAATTTATTTTAAAACCAGAAGTAACCACGTAAACAAAGATGCTATTGAGGCCATTGACCCCACATCATATGGTCAAATCCTGCTAGCTTGCTGAATGATTTTGATCTGGCTCGGTAGTGATTATTTCATTATTCCCAACAAAGGACAAATTTACGGGGTGGCTGATACCAAAGTTATAGTTTTTAGACTCCCTCAAAAAATTAATCTAGAAAAACAAATAGTTATTTCGGATTAAATTGCGAGTCAACAAGTTAATTTAAAAACAAAAAAAACAACAATTTTTTTATTGTTGATTATCAAGAGTATATTTAATATTATAATAATGATTATTTTTAAAGTATTTCTATTTAAAAATATATAAAAATAAAATTTTTAAATTTCTTTTTGATATTAGGATATCTAAATAATTTAAAAATACAAAACAAAAATTAAAAAATATATATATTTTTTTAAATTTTCACAGTGCTTTAAAATATAAAACAAACAAACTCAAAAAATCCAATTAAATCAACCAAGTTTTGTTTAATCAATATCGTATCTGATTTAATAGAAACCTAATCTGGATTAGACGCTTAATCTCTAATAAAATGGCCTCTCTGAAATTAACTAAGAAGCATAGTTCTTTGACGCGCTCTTGATGAACGAACCAACCTTGGTTAGCTCACCGAGCGGCTTGTCTGTCCATCTTATCAGGTTATAGGCGAAGGCTCCTGCTATGGCTCCGATTATCGGTCCGACGATGTAGACCCATAATCCTTTGAATTGATGCTTAACCACGGCAGGGCCTATGCTCCTCGCCGGGTTCATCGAAGCTCCTGAAACCGGCCTGCAAAAAACATAAAACGTTACGTGTATTTTACTTTCTGGAGATTGTTTTGTGAAGCCAATATCTCTCATTATACCCAAATTAAAGAGCTTAAATTGAATAGTTAATGGTAAAAAAATCACCCGGCAACGAAGACATTCAAGAGTATAGTCATTCCAACGGCAATCCCAGCAAGATCTCCCACCTGCTAAAACAGAAACTTCAACAAAAAGAGATAAAACAATGCTTAGAATTAAGTAAGTTGTGCTAGAATCAGAACAGACCGCCCTATCATCTGTGGATACGCCGGAGATGACAAACATCAAGAGGAAGGAGGTGATGATCTCAAGAACCAGTGACTGCCCATCTGAACCGACCGGTACAGTTCCGAAAAATGCTTCTGGGGTTACATCAAGCGCTAGGGCTAGTGTGCCACTAGCAAGAATCGATCCCATTAGCTGAGCTATGATGTACAATGGAACCTTCAAAGAACAACCATGAAATATATCAACCAGTGAGATCTCTTCGTTCGTTCCTATATATGTAATATACATATCCAAGAAAAGTACAAGCATGCTCTCAGAAACTTGCCTAACAATGTCCACAGGTTACTTGCATACATGTATATATTGTAAAAAGGAGAGAGGATAATTTGTATTGTCTAGTCCATGTGCACAAATAGCGGGATTTATCATATATTAATTTCAAGTTCATCAAAAAAAATTATAAAAGCTGTTAAAAAAACATAATAGCATACTTATCAAACATGATTTGCTGATCTGCCCTGCCAGACTTGATAGGTCGAATCAAAGTCTAGATCGAGTTAAGTTTTAAAATAAATAAAAAAAATATTCAACTAATATGACTTAGTTAAAAACTTTAGTTAATAGTGAATTCTGTCTGATCTATCAAAACTCTAGTTACTTGCATACATGTGCTATTTTTGCCTTTACAAAAAATAAAATAAAATTGGTTAACTTACTCAACCCCATGACCAAAGCCTCTAACTCGGTCTGTTGATCAGTTTAGCCAAACTTGATGATTAACTCAGAACCTAACTTGAGCTAGGTTTTAAAATAAATAAAAAAAATTAACCTAATATAACCATGTAAAGTTAACCAATGATTCTTTTTATTCAGTCAAAAACCATCAAGTACTTAAGAGTGTCATTTTCACCTTCACAAAAAAAGTAGTTAATTTACTCAATCCCGCCTCACCCTGGCCATGGTTGATAGCTATGGAGAAGACCATGCTTGATAACTATGGAGAATAGTACTCCAGTTTCCTAAAAAACTTGAAGAGCTAGAAAAAAAAAAGACCCTAAACCCAAATATAATTAATTTTGTTCCCGTATAAAAGTACGTCAAAACCATTATAATCCCAGAAGAAGAACACTAACCTGCCATGAAGGAAACCGGCGAAAAATGGCGAAAGCGATGGTGACAGCGGGGTTGAAATGTGCTCCAGAAATGTGACCAAGTGAATATATCATAACCATTACAATCAAACCCCATGTCACACATATGCCTGGAAAGGTCACTGACCCATAGATATTGTTCACAGCAACGGATCCACATCCCGCAAATATCACAAAGTACGTTCCAATAACCTCAGCAATCAACTGGAAAACAATCCACAAAACGCAATCAACACATTGCTAAACGGTGTATGGAAACCAGCTTGGTCATCAAACAAGAACACAGACAGTTCCAAGCAAGTCTATAGGCTAGCAAACCTTTTGTGTGATGGTCACGGCTGCAGGTGATGTACAGCAATCGAATTTTCCATTTTCTTTGGCGTCATTGGGTGAGGCAAGACCTTCTTCCATGCTCGTAATCTCTTGGCTTTCAATTCCATCGGACTTTCTAGCCATTATCACGAGAGAAGTAAGAAAAAAAATGATGTAAAAAGCGATAAGAAGAGGCTATGAAGGAAAAGTTTGTTGACTACTGGGCATGAGTAGTAATCTAGTAGAGTAGTTTTTGGAGATAAACATCAAGCAGATTTAGTTTAGGATAGATTAGAGATAATTAAGGAGATCTTGTACACTTGGACGCGATCAGCTACTCTTGATTTAGATGTTCAGAACGTGGAGAACTTTTTCAATTTGTGCATGGATAAAATCTTAATTATCTGCATAATTATTTTCATTGCAGCAGAAGAATATAGTTATAAATTTCAAATTTGAGGGAACTAGGTTCCCTTGAAAGAGCTATTGCATCTGGGAAGCAGTAAATTGTTCAATCTTAATATGAATCTTGATGAAGACCATGCCATTTCCAGTTCCATGTGTCAGGGTTAAAAATGTTTTATGTAGCTGTGGACTAGGCTTAGAGCTTGTTAACTTAAAAATAGTTTAAAGTGTTTTTTATATATAAATAAATGTATCAGAATAATATTTTTTTATTTTTTAAAAATTATTTTTAATATCAATATATTTAAATAATTTAAAAAACATTAAAAACATATTAATTTTATATATAAAAAATATAAGCAATCAGTTTTTCAATAATTACACATGGAATGACAACAATGTTTCAAAGGTTTTTGGTTTTTATTTTCCTGTAGTGATAAAACTTGAGCAGGGTTTAATTAATCTAGAGAGTTTGATTTGATTTGAGTTTTATTTTAACCTTTTTTAATTAAAACTATGCCATAATAAGAGTTTATTTTTAAATAAACTTGTTGAGAAGCCCACCAATTTACAACTAGAAATTTGAATTGTGTCAGTCTTCGAATTTTCCCTTATAACTATGGAATTAAGAGTTTGGTAACAAAAGGAGTTCTATTAATTATCCAGAAAAGGGATTACTATCAAGAAAGGATGAATACAGGCAGAAAAGGTCATCAACCCTTTAAGCGTAAAAAAAAAATTAATGTTAAAATTAGTTTTTAAAAAAAAAAATATTTTTTTTCAAAAGATGTTTGAAGAAATAAGATAAAAGAGATAAGAATAATATAGATAACAAAACAAATGTGCTGATTTTGAAAGAAGTATATCTTCTCCTACTTCTCTTGTAAACACTGCAAGTGAAGGCTTTTTAGGTGGGCAATTTTTGATTTAATGAAATGTTAGTTTATCGAGTTTTTTCAATTCAATTCAGCTTGATTTTGCTTTTATAGTTTTGGTTTTTCCACCCGAAACAAACCGATATTTTAAAGAAAATTATCCAAAAAATTCGAAAACTGTTCAATTCCGTTTTGTTACAGATATCTCGGAGGAAGCAAGCCGCTATCAGCATAGTTACAATTGGTCAATTTGCGAACAAAATGAACGGCAGATTCTACTTCAAACTTATAATAAAATTGGGGTGAGAAAAAAACCGAAAAACTGATTAAATAAATAAAATTAAGAAAAATAATTAAAAAAACTGAATTGTGAAAAAAAAAAATCGATTAAATTTTTTTAAAAACTGACCGGTTTGGTTTTATAAGCCTGAAATCAAAAAAATCAAACCGAATTCAAATCTAAAAAACCAAGCCATACAAAAAAAACTAGCCATACCAAAAAAACTAACCAAACTGGAAAAAGAACAAATCAAAATTGAAAAAACTGAGCCAAACCGGAAAAAAACCGTACCAAATCAAAAAAACCAAATCGGTCAATTTGAATTGGTTTTGTTTTTTATAAAAAAAACCCGGTTTGATTATTTTTTTTATAAAAACCAAACTGAATAAAAAATAATCACTTTTATAATAAAAAACCCAAAATAGAAGTAAAAAAAAAAAAGAAGGAATGGTTAAAAGAAATAAATGGTTGTTTTTCAAAGTGCTTTTTATTCAGAAACATATGAAGATAATATTTTTTTTATTTTTAAAAATTATTTTTGATATAAACGAATCAAAATAATCTATAAAATATTAAAAAAAAAATTAAAATAAAAAAAAAATTAAAATATTTTTAAAACATACAAATAAATAGGGCTAAATTCACGGACAGCCATTCAACGCTTTCAGCAGGATTTCTCCCCCCTCCATGATTCCTAGCTGGTTTCTTTCCCTATCTTACCTATCTTGTCAGGATACCATGTTGGCAAGGTTCCAAATATTCTTCAAAAAATCAAGCAGCCAAAGGAGACGTGCCAAGAAATCTATGGAGGAAACATAAGCACAGATTAATTTAACAAACACTGGGTTGATGCAGACTTCATGTCCATCGATCTTGAATAGCAAGTCACCCTAGACCACTACCAATATCAACGTCATAATCAAGAAACAGAAAACATTGGACTTGAAAGGAATTCAATTCCCGGTCAGATACGTGGTCTGATTTCAGGGGTATCCAATCAATTCTACGAAGGAAAAGATTAGAAGATCTGGACAAGGCTCAATTATGAAGGAGAGGAAAATTTACTAGTTGTATGAAATTTGGTACACCAGTTGCTATACAAGCCCCGTTTTGTATTCTTTTGTAATTTGTAACGACAAAACTATATTTTTCAACCATATACAGCTTCTAGATTATTGACACCCACCAGTCACCTGGTACCTAGACAACGGCCTGGACTGGCATTCTTCACTACACTTTTTTTTTTTTTTTTTTTGCCACTCTTTTGTACAAAGAAAACATCATCTGACAAACCCCACAAGGAAAGAAGTCAAAAACTGATAGCCAAAAGGAGTCATTTTGAAGATACTTCAGAAGTGCAACTACTGGTAGGGAGGGAGGTCATTTTGGTGTAGGTGTACATACCAAAGCCCTTTGTTGTAGCTGTCTCAAGCTCTGTTCCATGCTAACTTGCACCATCTCAGCCAGCATCTTCTTTGCTTTACCAGATTGTTCATCTCCATCTATCTGGGAGATGATGTTACACACAATGTTCTCTAGTGTGTCTGGTTGAAGCTCGGATCTTGGGTATGGAGAATCCCTCAGCAAGCATAACAATGCACGCGCTTTTGACTGAGACTTGGGTGTTCCTTGAACAGTAAGCTCAAGAAGTCCAGGGATCACACCTTCTCTGAGAATTGGTTCTCGATATTTAAAACGATCACTCTGACACAAGGTTAGCAGTGCCCCAACTGCATGCTCTCGACTTTGGAGAGACCCATTTTCGAGCACTTCAACAACAGCAAGGATTCCACCTTCTTCTGATGTCAATGCAGTTCGACCTTCGTGAAAACCAACTAAAGATTCTATGAGAGCACAACATTTTTCAGCTGTTTTTGAAGATTTTTTACAGGTTTTAAGTAAACTAACCATGGAAGGGATTGGATTTGTCTTGAGAATCATGTCGAGATTATTTGAGTGTGTTGAAAGATTAGAAAGAGCTATTACAGCATCGATTTTGGCTTGTGTGTTTCCATTTCTAAGGATGTCAACAAGGAGAGGAATGGCACTGGTATCACTTATAACTTGCCTGTTAGTGGTAGAGGCAGATAGAGTAAGCAAAGATGCAGTTGCACACTCCCTTAAGATTGAATTTTGTGACTTGAGGAAGCTAATAATGGGTTCTAAAGCTCCAGCTTCCACAATGCTGATTTTGTTCCTGCAAGTAAAGCAGAAATGAGAAATTAGGAGAGAGCAAACAATCAACCACCGAATTGATAATGTTCACAAAATAAGTAACGAAAAAATAAGCTGTTTATAGCAAATATCATCAAACTTGAAGCCATTGTTACAAAGTAAGTCATACAAACAACAAAACCATGAAAACATTCATATGGATAGAAGCATGAAACAGACAAAGGTAAAATTGTAATTGTAACCTAAACTTAACTAAAGCATGCCTCAATTTTCTAAATAGTATATGAGTCAACAACCTTACTCCTACAGCATTACTTGCATCTATATCATAGATCGAACGTCACATTCTGTAAAAATCTATGGGGTTATTCATGAGGCCTTTTCCCAAATGATTTCGGTTTTTTTCCAGCATAATCAAGGTGTGACAGAATGGGAGCCCTATAAACACAAAATCAACTATTATAGACCTTCTCAATCACAAGACAAGGTGGGAAACATGTTAAATGGAAGCAACAAAGTAACAGTTTCCTTGTTCAAGACTCAAATGGCAGCAGCATAATTGAATTTGACCATTGAATCCTGACAAACGAGTTTTGCAACAACATAATCTGAAGTTCAATTGCCAATCATATCTACAAATCCAAGTGCAAAGCAACCAATTAACAGACTAATTCAAATGATGTCAATAGACCAGAAAAAAGCACTAAGACATAGGATGCCCAAGGAAAACCTAGCAGAATCCAGACTCATCAAGTAAGCTGATTACACCAGAAGAGTATTGGGACATAGTATTCCCAATGACCAAGCTCTCTCTCCTGGAGAAATTAATCCTCCACTTCTCTCGTTTTCTCATATCAACTCCTAAGAGGAAATTAAATACATAATTAAATTCATTCAGCTAGTTTATTCTACTTTCCACATATTACACCAAAACCAATGTATTCACCATACCCTCAAAGGAAGATAGATCACAGTTAAGGATTAAGGAAGGATAACATTAGTAGTAAAAAGTTTTTACTAATAAAGAGTAGCCCATGTAGAAAGAAACACATTTCTTTTAAAAAAAAAAGAAAAAGAGAAAAAGAAAAAGAAAATAACTTTCTTTCCCTCTCCAAGGAGTTATGGAACACCAAGAAGCCCATAATTATCATATGGTAAAGAAAAAGTGAGAAGACCAAAGAGGGAAAGAGTAAACTGTGAATCAAAGAACCACCATCTTCTCCAATCAAAAACTTCTATTTTCCAACCATAAAAGCATCCAATTCTTTCTAAATCCTCAATTCATTTAAAAATTCTGCCGACAAATTCCAAACCCAAACCACCAAATAAATATCTAAGCACTTAGTACACATATTATACCATTCAACAGTCAACAAAATCCAAAATTTACCAATGTTTAATGACCTTCTTCCATGTACGAATATTAAATAATCAAATTATCCCACAAAGCAAACAAAACTAAATTCCACAAATTGGATAAACTATGATCCCGGGTGTCAAAGTAGTCAAACTAATCCAAACCAACCAATGAACTTCAAAAGAGAAGAAAGACAAGCATAGAAAAAGAATAGATTCTCATTTCTGACAACATAGATTTTTAACATAGAAAACTATAGGAATCCAAGGAAAATCTTATCTTAAAAGTTAAAGAAAGTGAATCAGAGTCAATCAAGTAAGGAACCAATCTCCATCCAAAATCCCCACCCATCAATTCTTTTTGATAATTCAACAAATATACCCTAAATAAAATACAACTTCACCTACGCCCTCACAAACTACAAATTTCACAACAAATCCCTCATACTTCCAAACTCTGAAACAGAGCCTGAATTCTATGCCCTCATAAAAATCTTTAGAATCCAATTATTTCTAGAAAACAAGATTTCACATTAGCCCTTTGTAAAATGTAAATTTAACTACCACAAACTCAATCAAAAATAAAATAAAATCTCCATAATTCACCAGATTTCAATGTAACCCCCTAATTCCAATTAACAACAAAACAGACCCAAGAAAAGAGCAAAACAAGCACAGTTCAATCTCTCACAAGTCACAACAAGAAACTTCTTTTGATAAGGGAGTAAAAAATGAAAAAATCTCAAATTTTAAAAGAACCCCTGAAATTCCAAGTAATTGCTTCTTTGAAAATTTTGAGAAAACCCGCCACAATTCACCTTAATTACAAAACTACCTAAAAAACCACGGAGATAGAAAAATGTAACGATGACATACTTCTCATCTTTAACAGCAAGATTAAGCAAAGCCAAGAGAGCCGACTCGCTCAATTCAACTGAGTCATCATCACCAACTCGTAACATACAAACCAACGGCTTAACCGCATCAGCTAACTGCCTCCTACACCTCTGAGAAGTCTTGGTTAACCTCCTTATATCTTTCGCCGCCTCTATTTTTAAACTCAAATCCTCGGATTGGATTAACCGTAGCGCACGGCGGACTGCAGCAGAGGAGGACGGTGGCGTGTCGGTGTCGGAAGAAGAGGTGGAGTAGTGGGTGTGCGAGGAGGAGGAGGAGGAGGAGGAGGAGTTCATTGTGAGAAAAAGGGGGAGCGTGTTGGTTAGTTTTTGTTTGCTGGTAGTTTAAGTTGCGTGAGAGCTCGTGTAAGAGAGAGAGAAAATCGGAGAGTGGGATTTTAGAGAGAGAGGTGGTGGTAGGTTTGTCTGTTATTGGTTGCGTGGAAGAGTGTGGGGCTCAGCCGCTCAGGGGTTGGAGTTAAGCA
Source organism: Populus alba (assembly GCF_005239225.2). Lineage (NCBI taxonomy): Eukaryota > Viridiplantae > Streptophyta > Magnoliopsida > Malpighiales > Salicaceae > Populus > Populus alba. Next base: position 18,049,388 of record NC_133300.1, on the reverse strand, counting down.
ACATTTATTTATTTTTTAAAAAGAGGTTATTCGTGACTGCCATAATAATTCACGAGAAAAATAAATATTTGGAGAGAAAATATGGAATTTATTTATTTTTTATAAAAAATCTCTTTTTCCTTAATTCTTGAGTTTAAAATTTACAAGAGCTGCCCGTTGACGGAGAGATGGGATAAAAAACTCTTCATTTCAAGTAGTGATTATAAATGAAATTATATAAATAGTTTATATATGGAATTTATATGATTCTGTATTTAAATGGTGTGAATCTAATTTCCTTGAAAGAAATATTGAGTTTTTTTTTTTTAATATTAAGAGAGTTATTTATAATAGTTATGAAAAATAAATATATCATGAGAATATAAAAATTGAGAGAGAAAAAATATTTGTTACATGATAATAAATGTGGATTAAAAGTGTTTAAAAATTAATTTTTTTAAATTGTTTTGATACATTGATCTCAAAAAATAATTTTTAAAAAATAAAAAAAAAATATTATTTTAATACACTTCAGTATAAAATATTTTTTAAAAAACAATCGTAACCACATTTCTAATGAGGTTATGATCAATGGGACCATAACTGACAATTATAAGCTACAAAGAAGTTTTAGGATTAAGATCCATATATTAGCTAGCATTAAAAATAAAATAAAGAAATCCCTCATATTTCTTTTCGAATTACAACGTTATATAAATAGTAAAATAAAGTTAAAAATAAATGCATTTACCACCTACGTGAAGCCATCAAGACATTATGAAGATCTGTGAACTTCGAAAAACTATGAAAAGGTATAATTTTAGGATATGATCGTGCCACTAAAATTCTCTTGAGATTTTGAGTGGTAATTATGTTTTAATTAGTTATAATAATGCTATCTTTTTGGCTGAATAATTGTGTTGATCATTGTCTACTGTAGTCTGTCGGGGATAGGTTACCGTTATCATCTTACCAAATTAAACAAAAACGTGCCTGGGTGTTTAGCCCCTTTTATTGTCAAGAAATTAAAATAAAAATAAAAATAAAAATAAAAATAAAAATAAACAAACGTGCCTTTTAAACATGGAAGGCACCAGCTTATTGGTGAAGGTCATGATTAGCTGGAAGGTAATTCTTACCGGTCATATTAAACTTGGTTGATTTGCATTGTGCTTTCATTTTATATTTTAGTGTTTTTTTAAAAGTATTTTTGATATGAAAAGAAAATTGTGTTTTTTTTAGTATTTTTTAAATATTTTTATGTGTTGATATCAAATAAAAATATAAAAAATATTATTTTAATATATTTTCAAAAACAATAAAAACTCTTCAAAATTAATATGTATTACAATATCAAATAGATACTGATAAGTTTGATATAATAGGCTAATTCAAGGCTCGGCAGACTTGCTCCCCAATCTGAATTGGTTGTTAAAAAAATCAACTCGAAATTAATTTATTGGATTGGTGGGTTAATATTGTGAAGATTTGATTTTTTTTAATAAATATTTATTTAATTTTTTTTATTAACTCGTGTTAATATAAGTTAATTTTTTTAATATGTGATCTGAAACTTATGCCTAGTTGATTTCTATATCCGAGTTTAATAATTTTGCTCTCGTGTGGGTTCTTTGAGTGTAGGTTTAGCTGAGCGAGCAAGTCGTTAATTTACTACAAATAATGGAGATAAAATAAAGAAACGAATATGTTCTTTCTTGAACGTCAAGCGATTTTCAGAAAGTCTTCGTCTTTCTCGTGAAGAATAATTTATTCTCATAAAATTAGCTTCAAAAAACCCTTCGAAACTAGCTTCCAAATCCACTCCCATTCTTAGCTTCTTTATTCATTAATCATTTTCTTTCCTTTCACTGGCACGTAGTCAGTGTTGGTAGACCTGCAGGTCAATGTTTGCACTGCTGTAGTAAAATATTGTGGACAGAAAGCTGGAGCCATTCATAGAAGCTGCGCAGCCTGGATTGTCTCTCAGTGATCATAGGCGAAGCAAAGTTTTTGAGTCAAATACTTTCCTTTTCTTAACTCTAAAAAAAAAAAAAAAAAAAATCCTGTCTTGAACATGGTGGAAAGGTGTTAGCTAAATAGTTTCCCTTGGTTAGTGCAGTGACTCAATGACCAGGAATTTTTTCTTGGTGATCAGGACCAGCAACTATAATTTAGAAAACAAGAGAATTTATAGTAGGTCAATAACAATTCATCAGTATCGGAGATGGATCTGCGATAAATAGTGATCTTAGGCCTGCAGATGTGGCGAGACTGTGCTCTCCAATTAACATCCTTGTAAATCATGATATTGAGGATAGAAAACGCACCATGTTTTTTTTTTTTAGTTCATTAGAGGATTGATTGGATCTTGCACTGCATTTAAGGATGATGATCTTCTGTTTAATCACCATACAAGAGTGTAAGCGACCTTTAATTTTGAATGCATTGATTGGCAAAACACCAGACTAGCTAGCTACTACGTACCTCCCCGCACGTCCATCCGCTTTCTGCAATTAATCGGTGCAAGAATTCCTGCCGACGATCCTTCTCCTGCCACCGCCTTGCTTTCCAAAAGGGCAACTTACTGTGATCGATGGAGAGTATTCCTGAGACATGCATGGTTGTGTCAATATCCTTGCCTTAGTCAACCTGACAAAGCCACCGTTAATAGTTAATGCGATGATGGTAGGGTATACGGTGAGTCATCATCCCTCCCTCCTTTTTAACTTTCTTGCCGGCAGTGACGACATTGATGAAAAACAATTAATGCCTTGTAACCATTTATTTATACAGTATTTATCATGATGTCGCAGTTGTTCCCTATCCCATGCATGGAGAAAGGAATTAGGATCACGCAAATTGAGAATCACTTCAAGAAGATTAAGAAATCATAAATACAATAACAGGAGATATAATTTATGAAGACAGAAGGGAAAAATAAAAATTGCGTAAAAAAAAAAGAAATATTCAAGCCAAAAACACTTCAAAAAATATCCGACAACACAATCTCAAACACGCTTACCATCTCCCTCAGCCTCCCAATTGAGTACATCACATGTAATGAATTTCCTTTTCCTGTATGTTTCGTTTTAATCTAACTTCTTTCCTTTATAATTTGATGAGGGCAATCAATGCATGTGCTTTGTTTTTTCCCCTGAATTCCAACGTTGTTGTCTACATACATGTGCCTGTACTGTTGGCTCAGTTTCTTCTCGAAGTTAGGTTCGATTTTTCTTATCTTAATGGCATCCGTAGTTGTTGAAGGATTTTTATTTTATTTTATTTAGTTAGCCACGTTTGCAAGTTCTTTCATCTTTCACGAGCGAGTATGATTGCTTCGGAAATTGGAAAAACTTCAAGTGGATTGATTCTGGGCTGTTATCGGAAAACACCACTGGGTGACAGAGCACATATTTGAATTTTTGGTCTTCAATTCGTTTTCAACGGTTTATAGATTGGAAAATTAGAGATTCAAGGGTTTAGGTTAAAGGAAAAGGGTATTTATGTTCGTTAACATACAAATATAGAAGAGATAGAGATGATGACGTAAAATAAATCTCCAGCGATGCTTGTTGTCTCTGTTTTCCAGATATTAACCAAATGCTACCTAGGGTTTATAGGAAATCTCACAGAAGATTGATAGCTTCACAGAGTTATTGAAAATTCTTTGCATATCGACCTCCCCGTAACCATACTCTGTTCCTATTTTGAGTAAGAGAAACCTAAACAAGAAACTTATATACTGAAGAACTACTAAAATAGAAACCTAGACATATAAATTCTCAGCAAATTCAGAGTTTACAGAAAAATCCCTGCAAATCTTCAAATTACAAGTATCCTTCCGTTGTAGGGTCGAATTAAAACTCGTAAATAGTATTTGTTGTCTGCATCACTGGGTGCTGCCAATGCTATTCCATGTGAAATCAATCATAAAATGACATTGAAATGTCCTTCCTCCGATGATCACTGGGTTCCTGCTTCTCCAATCTTTGTCGGGTCCTTCTTTTGTCTATTGTTTCTACTGGCCTACTGTTTTAGAAAATTTTCATATATCAGACTATGCGTGAGAAAAGTATCGAGGAATTTCGAGTATATATATAAAAACTTCAATACTTATCTTCAACATATAGGATAGAATCAGCTAGATACATTGTTTTGATCTACAAGCTATTACAACGCATATTGTTCATTGTTAAACACGAGTGGAAGCCCCACGATTAGCAAACACCCCTCTCAAATCAGACAAGATGTAAGGAAACTAATGGAAGACATCTTATAGTAAGAGAACTTGAGTAGCAAGGAAATTGTTTCCTTTTCCCCTTACCCATTTGAAAGTATTAATGTCAGATGTTTCGTGTCGGTCAGCAAGTCTCTGCCCATTCCCTTCTACACTGGCTGCAATCTGTCCGGCATGCCTCAGACCAGGCTTTTCAATTGCTTTCTTGATGACTTCATACCCTCCTTTATTTCTCATAGATTTAGTGCTGAAAATGTGAAGAATTTTTCAAGTGCTATAAGACAAATATATCAAGTGTGGAATAAAAAGGCAGACAAATTAAGATTCAATCAACGATGCAAAATTGTACCTGTAATTTGCGTGTGAACCAATCGATGAGAATAGCACTGAAAACATGCACACTTGTAGCATTCAAATTGAATAGTAAAAGGGTAAATTGAAATAAAAATTGGCCTGAATATGCTTAGGATCAAATGGAAGCACAACTCCTGCAAAATCAATAATCCTCTGTTAACATAAATATAGACATCTGAGAAAACAATAGAAACTGAAATAGTTGTACTATCTTCTATAATAAAGTAGAGCTACCTCTAAGATGTGCCCAGCAGCCCATAATTCATCTCCGGCAGAGATACAGACTAAAAGTCCAACCCGAAATTCTCATTACATGAAAGTGAAAATGATTTAATGTTGTGAAATAAAATAGGATCAGAATGGTTCTAAACTAGAATTGTAAGATAAAAAAGGTAGAAAGGAAATTCTAGTTCTTTTATTTTACCTGGCCTGGCATCGCTTCTCCGTTGATACCACTAATGTTGATGCCTGCAAGCAGGCATGCCTTGAAATGTGCATCAACAATGTCAGGGCCAAAGGCTTTGTCAACACCTCCACCACAGTGGTACTGTCCCTGAGGGCCAGGATAATCACCGAAAGGCCATTAAACATCGTTCTGCAACAAGGTGTATTCGTGCTCAAGGCCATGCCTGGTTTTTTTTGTTTTTATCAGATTGCTCATCATTCAAAATTGGAAAATCACCTTGCCGTTATCTTATAAGAAAAAAAAAAAAATAAAGAAAATAAGGTGTGGTTGGGAGTAAAAAAATACCATAGCCCTTCTCAGCAACAACATTAGGATGCCTGAATAATTTAGCAGAATTACATCTCATTTCTGTCAAAACAGGCTCATCAGCAGGAGTTTAGGCTTCACACATGACTAATCCAATCAACAACAATAGCCCAGAGAATGACTACAAGCTACAATGGCCATGTCTAGTGGAAAGATATAAGATGTTCTCCCACACTGTATCTACCATACCCAGAACAAACGTAACAAGTTAACACAATATTATAAAGACAAAATTTGAATGGAGAAAAGGAATAAGAATCTCAAGATATAGAATAACATAACACCTGACTGGAGCTCTGAGGCAGCTGATGGAGAAGATGACTTATTGCCAGCAACACACCAGAAGATCCCTAAAGGGACGAATTCACTGCAGAAGTAGGAAGTATCCATGTTACACTGAAGAAAAAGTAGTATGATTAGCAGGCAAAATTCATGCAATTTAATGATCATTTCATTTGATTGTAGCATGTATAACACACTATAAACTTGAATTATGTCATATCATCAAATGCGAGAATAACGTAACGAGGTATTCATTAATATCAGACAAAGTGAGCTAGGGCGCAAATAAAATTTAACAGTAACCAGAGGTCTAAGAAGCCATTCATTCATGCAATTTAGATGGTTAGAAAACGAAAATCAAGGCCCCCAAGTTAAAAAGGAAAAAACCAAAAAATAAAAATCTATATATGGTCAACGGTGAGAAGATTAACTTTTGAATCCCGAAGTGCCAAATGAAACACAGTCGTTATCCTTGAACAATCCACTTCTAGTAGTCAAATTGAAATTTTCTTTGTCCGTTGATTTTGAATGGAAGGGATGTGAGCTATCTTAGGGCCAATCCTCTCCTCTCTTTTCTTCGAGACGCACCTCTTCTCCAAATTTGGACACATCATCAAGTCAACTTGCTGAGGTTGCTGAACTCTTTATACTCCATCCGGAAAAGAACACCAAATTTGCAGCAACCCCAAAATCTCCAAGCTTGAAAGGGACGTGAGATATCCAATCTGATCTGGCAAAGAAGTTAATCCCTTGCATTGCCATATCGTGTTAAGAGTTTCGGAGAGAAGTGAGATGTTGGATACTCTCGGGCAATGAATTCAGCTCTGCGGACAAATTCCCAAGCTCCAAAATCCTCAAGTGCGTTAGATGTCGCCACTCCCTCAGATAGAGAAGCAAATGAACGCAAAAAATTAATCGATAAGTGACGAAGAGAAAGAATAAGCACATCAGCCCATTTCATTGGCAGAGAATTTAATCTTCTACAAATCAGTATCTCTAAAACCTCCAAAGAAGTGAGGTTCCGAAGACCTTCCTCTGGAAAGCTTTCAAGTTCGTGACAATTCTCAATGTCAACTTTTAAGAGCAGAAACGGAGTCATAGAAGTGAAATCCTAAACGACGTCAATGAAGCGTTGCCCTCCCCTGATGATTAATGTTTTTGATGGAGGGTATTAATTGGTATTTCGCTCCAACAGAGGGCAAAGAAGAGATCTCCAATTCTCGAAGGCGAGGGAAACTACACGCATCCCATTGCTCTAATCTCTTCATTGAATAAATAGTCAGTCTCTCCAAAGATGGGAATGGATTTTGCCCATCTCCATACACATGGCTGTCAATACACTTCACACCGTCCATTCTATATAATTGAAGATTCTTGAGGAACTGTAGTTTCCCAAATGGTGGAAGTTGTTCACAGTTGTAACAGCCTCTGAGCTCCATCTCCACTAGATTTGGTAGAATCAAGTTCACCATCCAATATGGAAAATTTGAACCTCCATATCCATCTATTCTCAACTTCTTCAGATTTGAATGAGGTTGAAGCCTATCAACGACCTCCGAATGCCACATTATTTGGTAGTTGATTGCCCCCGAAGGTGAATTGTAACTTCCATTCAAATTCCATTGATAAAGTCAGTGATAGAAGAGCTGTCTTCAAATTCAAATTCGCACTTCTGGCATCGCTTGAATTCTTAACATTATCAAGATCTGTGATGCTCAATTCACCAGCAAGATTATTCAGCCTTCCCAGCTCCTCTATGCCACGACCATCCTCCTTACCCACAACGAATATGCCAAGTTTTCGCAGGCAAGTCAACTCTCCCATTCCAATAGGCATAAATCGAAGTGAAAAACAATACGTTATGTCAACATAGACGAGACTTTGCATGCGCCTCATATCTTCTGGTAATTGGATGAGTTTATTCAACCTCTCAATTTAGGTCTGAAGGTTTTGGAGGGAGGTGATTGATTCAGGCAATATTTGGATGGAGGAAAAGGAGACATCTAGAAACCTTAGAAGTTTTAAATTACAAATTGACTCTGGTAATGTACTTTGATCGTTAATATTTATAACCAAGGCTCTTAGATGCTTCTGTTGAGTGAAACAAAGATCTAAATTATCACTCGCATGACGAACTGTTTGAGGAAGAATAATTGAGCGCAGGGATGTATGTTTGAAATCCTTGTATTCTGGAGCAAACAGTAGTGATCTCTCGGAAGCGCCCACATGGCGAACTGTTTTAGGAATTGACAACTTTGTATCGTCCTCGATCAAATAGCACTCTCCATTCATAATGTACTGTGCAAGATCATGGACAAGATCGTGCATTTTACATGTTATATTGCCCAGCCCATCATCCTTGACTTCTTGAAAAAAACACCTCCCAACTAATTCGTGGAAAATCTCTTCACCCCTGTCATGCAAATCTATTTTCCCATTGCAAGAAATGAAGCCATTGGCCATCCATAGAGCTACCAACCGCTCCTTCAGCATGACATGATCTTTAGGGAATATAGAGCAAAATGCAAAGCACTGCTTCACAGATGGCTTTAGATTCATGTAACTCAAACTCAAGGCAGGTAAAATCCAGCTTCCTTCATTCGGTAGATCCCAAATCTCACTCTCTTTGACATTCAACCACTCACGTACAGTTTTCTTCGAGCGCATCAGGCTTCCAAGAGCTCTTATCGCCAAGGGAACCCCGCCACACTTGTTAACTATCGCTACTCCAATCTCTTTCAAGCGACCACGCTCTTCTGCACTTCTCATCCCAAATGCAAGCTGCTCAAATAAAAGCAAGGAATCCTCTGCTGACAATGTTGCCAAATGTTGAACAGGAGTTGTGGCCATTTTATCAGCAGCAGTTCCCAAACGAGTAGTCATAATAACAGCACTTCCTTTAGCTCCACAACTCAATGCATCTTTCAATTTGCTCCAGTTACCATGGTCATCTTCCCAAACATCGTCCAATATGAGCAAAAACTTCTTACAACCTAACTTTTCTTGGAGGCGTCGTAGAAGAGTATCCAACTGTTGAATATGTGGACTAGTGCCTTCAATGGACTCAATGATGGCACTTGTCAATTTTTTAATGCTGAAATCAACAGATACACACACCCAAATCCGCAAATCAAATTGCTCTTTTATTCTTCCGTCGTTGTAGACTAATTGAGCAAGTGTTGTTTTACCCAGCCCCCCCATTCCACATATAGCATAAACAGAGAAATCATCTGAACTGGTGAGCAGCATGTTGATCAGATCTTCTTTCTCCTTTCTCCTTCCATAAATTCCTGATTCATTCACAAGTGACCCAGTCTGACGCCAAGCAAAACTACTTGCTTCCATCTCCACGGCCCCCTCTCTTAGGTGGAACTTTTGTCTCTCCATGGCAATGGCATCTAATTTTTCTCTAACACTCTTCAATTTATGCACCATTCTTCGTCGAAAAACAAGTGGATTATAATTGATAGAAAAGAAGGATCGTACTCGATTTTTGAGATCTCTTCGCTGCTGATGCCGCTGAGCTTCATTTGCAAAGTCACTTAGCAAATCATCAGCATCATAAGCTGCATCCTTGAGGTCTCTGAGCCACACCTTTATAGCCTCACTCGTCCACTGCTTCTCCTCAGCATCTTGAAGCACAGCTCGAATAGTTCTGATCGTGCGGTTGAGATTTTCACGCTCAGTCTCTAGGCTCCCAGCAAGTCCAAGCTCTCGAAGAAATGAGGGATTCAAGTTCCCCATGATTGTAGTCACGAGAGCAGAAAGAACTGCATCAGCCATAGCTTGTTTTGGAATGGAAAAGAAATGGATGTTGAGAAGAAGTAGAAAAGAGGCAAGGAAAACGAAAAGCGGGGGAGGTGAGCAAATAAATGGTAAGCAAATACGGAGAAGATAAAACAGTATGAGGTGAGAAATGGAAAGGGTGAAAGTGTTTGGTGATGGGCTTTTCTTCTGCCAAGATCCTTGACTAAATTGATCAGGCTCCACCCGGTGCAGACTTGACTTAGCCATGCCCGTAACAGTTAGTAAAGCAATTGAAGTTTCATACAAGGAACATGGCTGTTGGTTAGTAAACGTCGTCTTCAATTCTTTTCCATTGGTTGTACCAGGGGCGGAACAGGGGGAGGCGGGCAGGGGCCCGGCCCCTGCAAAAATATTTTAAATGTCTGTATTTTTAGTGTTTAAAATTTTAAATATAGTATAGTATAATATAGTATATTTTTAATTTAAATAAATTAAAATTTAGCCTTCCTTATTATATCATTCCAGCTCTGCTCCTGGGTTGTACTATCGAACCAACCCGCCCACTATCCACGCTTATAGTAATCCAATTCTATTCAAGAATTAACCAGTTAAAAAATCAAATTTTAAATTATACGGTTAACTTACGTTAATCTAAAACAATTAAAAAAAATATTTTAAATTTTAATATTTTAAAAAGTAATAATAATTTATGTGAATATAAATTTATATATAAAAAATAATAAAATTTAAAAGATTATTTTAAATTTTTTTTATCTCACATTAAAAAGATATTATATTATTATTTTAAGCTAAGTATTTAAATTAATTTTTTATTTTATATTAAAAAAAACATAATTTTTTTATAAATATAAAATATATATTATAATTTTAAATTTACATTAAAAAAATAAAATATTTATCTACTTGAATTGACTTGTTGGTTGGTACACGTCGTCTTCCCTGCACCTCTATTCTTCTCCAATGGCTGGGCTATCTAACCAAGCCGCACGCTATCTACGCTGCAAGCTGGGTAATGCTAAACATAATAAGTTGTGTTTTTTAATCATTTTGTAAAAATGCCTTTTAATTTATAATATATTAAAATAATAATTTTATTGTTATTTTCATATATTAAAATCATTGAAAACATCTAAAATTTAAAGTCTAAAAAGTACTTTAAAAAATTAAACTCCAAACAAACATATTCTAAAAACAAATTTAAGAATATACATTAATTATTTATTATACCATATAAAATAAGTTTCATAACTAAGGTATTGTTTGGCATGCTCTTTTTTTTTCAAGTTAAACTCAAAAGCTGGCTTGGGTACAGCTTCAAAGCTGAATGAAATAATATAGTAACTAAATTGCATGCATAATTAAGGCAGTGTTTGGAATTGTATTTTAAAAATATTTTTAAAATGGATTGATTTTTTTTATTTTAAATTAATATATTTTTTATATTTTCAGATCATTTTTGATATCAAAAATAATTTTTTAAAATAAAAAAAATATTATTTAAATATATTTTAAATAAAAAATACTTTAAAAAATAATCACCACTACATTTTCAAATACTCTTCAAATGACTTAGTTAAATTACATGACGCGCTTCTCTTTGAAATAATTTTTTAATAACAATTATCTTTGAAATCTTAATTTTTCCAAGTTGTCAACGTGATTATTCGATGCCTTAAAATCGTTGAAGTTAAATAGATTCCAGACCCTAAACATTTTAGGGCTCATTGGGCCCAGATATTTTAGACACTCTGAAAAATCAAATCCATTGATACTGGATCCATTTGTAAATTCTGGGCCTAAATCTCTATCGGGCCTAGTTCGGCTCTTGGAAGTCGAAATAACAATTTGTCTTCTTGTAAAAGCAGATTCCATTCATAGGCAAGGACTAGAGATTCTACAAATAATAATTTTTTATACACATAACGTTCCCTTAAAAAAATACAATATCCCACTATTCGAGGCAATCTCCAGTCAACTATCTTTTACTATTCAAAGTAACATGAATTCTTAACGTAGATTTTTTTAATGAAAGAAAATATTTTAACAACATTTTTTTATATCGGTTTGAGGCATTTAAATATTATTTCTAATATTAGATATTTTCATATAGATGATATTGGACAGAAAACTGGAACTGGTTTGCTAAAAAACATATCCCGAAATTATTTATATATATAAAAAATCAATATGCATGAAAAACAGAGCATAATTAAAAATGGGAGGTTTAATAAATTGAAACTCCTTTTGAAGCAATTTCTACAACACGTGTTAATACTCCAATAATAATAATAATAATAATAATAATAAAAGTGCCAATTTTCGCAATGCCGGTGGTCCTATCCTCGGACTCTGTAAAAAAAAAAAAACACACCATTTCTTCGGACTCTGTACGGCAGTGGGTATCCACTTCCTTTCCTCCAAAATTCAATAAATATTTATAGACAGTTGTAGGCGAAATTAAAAGATGAGTGATGTAAAAAATGGATAATAAAGAATTATTATCTAATTTACGATACAAGTTTTCATTGATTATATTAAAGACAAAACACATTACCTCAAAATATTTTATTTATAATAAGTTTTGTTGTGCTTATATCTGATCATAAAATTATCTATTGTATTATTGCTCAAATTTCCTAAACTATTATGTACATGTTTAATAAAATGCTATTAATTCTTAGGAAGCGATGTGAGATCTGGTTATAAGATTTAATTTTTACTTTTAAAAATAGAGATATGAAACCCGAGAAAATAACAAGTAATAAATTAAATTTTGAGTTTATTTTTAAATTTTATTTAAAATACATTTAAAGATCATTATTTAAATTTCATAATTATATTCTATTAAAAAAGTATGAAGGATGTAATAAAAAAACATGTAATTAAAAAAAACATGTGGTAAAAATCTTTTTGAAGAACCAAATAAAAAATAGATGCAAATGAATTGAAAAAAAAAAAAAACTTGAGAAGGTTTATTGTTCATATGGACAATATTTCCACCCCAAGATTTTTAATATATAATATAATGCTTTTCCCCCACACGTAATTCGATCAGCATTATTATGATACATGTTGTAACCCATTTTTGGGTCCCCATGAAAAATAAAATAAATAGCCAAAAAAGGTTAGAAAAAGATAACAGGAGGCAGAAGCGCTCGGAAAATAGTCAGAAAATTGGTCAAGGAATTTAAAAATACAAGATTGATTTTTTTGACAGTATATTCTTGAAGGATGAAAGCCCTATTGAGAAGAAAAATTTGAGTTTGAGGAGAAAAGCCCGAATTTGGATTTTTATGGACTTAATTGGATTTTTATGGACTTAATTAGATTTTTATGGATTTAATTGGATTTTTATTTGAATTTATAGAAGATTTGATTCCAAGAAAATTGATTTTTAAGTCAATTTGGGCTTTAATTTGGAGAAATTTAAGTTCTGGGGCCAAAATATATTTTTTAGGAATTTTATTGGGTCAAATCAGGGGCTCAATTGCATAAATATTGAAGTTTAAGGGCCAATTAGGGACTTAATTGTGAAAATCCGAAACCAGGGACCAATTTGGAGAAGGCGCAAAGATAGAGGGGGCTGTTTGGAATTGTTTCAGGGGCTTAATTGAAGAAATTGGAAGTTTATTAATCAATTGAGGGCTTAATTGCATAAATCAGAGGCCAAGGACCAAAGTGAAAAAGGCGGCCAACAAGAGGGGCGGAGACCGAAGGTGAAATAATGGAGGACTGATCTGGAATTTGGCTCCTTTAAATGAAACGGCGCGTTTTATCCAAAAACGACGCCGTTTCATATATATTAAAAAAAAAAAAAAAAAAAAAGGGAAGCCCAGAACGGTGTCGTTTTGAACGACACTGTTCATCTTCCTCCTTCCCCCCGAGGCAGAGCAGCAGAAGAAGAAAACCATTTTTTTGTTTTTTTCAAATCTTCCCGCCTCTCTCTCCTCGCCCCCACCACCTTTAGACATTGGCCGACCAGCCGTTACACCCGCACTAACGATGGTCCCCCACGGTTATTCCCCTATAAATAGAGAAGAAAACCGAAAAGAAAAGGGGGAACCCGAAGGGAGGAGAGAGAGAGGAGACCGAAGAGAGAGAGAGAGACCCGAGGACAGGGGAGAAGAGAAAAAAAACGAGCAAAAGAGAGTGGGAGAGCAGAAACAAACCAAAAACAAAGAAACCGAACCCAAAAAACCAAAAAAAAAAAACCAAAGAGAAAGCCACTGAAAACAAGTCTCTCTCGCCGCCGTTCAAACCGCCACAGCACCGCCCGGAGTCGCCGTACGCGAGCCACGCCACCGCAGCTCCACCAGCGACCGCCTCCACGCCAGGTACCCGTTCCTTCTTCCCTGCATTCCTTTCGTGGCAGCCTTGCCTCCTGCATGTTGCATGCAGGAGGCGGGGGGAGAAAAATAATTCTCCCCCCCCTCGCTGGGCTGCTAAAGCTGGCCCAGCCCGATGCTGGCCCAGCCATGAACGTCTGGGCCGGGTCCGGCCCAGACCAGAAGAAGCATGATGGCCTGTTGGGCCGAGATCGGCCCAACCCAGTCTGGGCCGAATTCGGCCCAACCTTTCCTTGTTGGGTTGAGTCCGGCCCGTTTATTTGGGCCGGCCCAGCCCGAATTGTTTTTATATTATATATTATATAATATGTTATAATATGTGTATATATATATGTATATATATATAAAAAATATAAATAATAAAAAAAAAATTTTGAAAAATCTTAAAAAAATATTGTTGATTTTTCTGCATATTTTTTTTAAAGTGGTTCAATGTTGGTTTGTATTTTTATACTGTAAAGATACAAAACCAGTGTTAAAAATACCCGGGTTTCGTCAAAACATCAAAGATTTTTCAGAATAAAAAAATGTTTTTGCTTTTTCAAAAAATTTTCTAAAGAGTCCCTAAAAAAGTTGTTGATTTTTCTGCATATTTTTATCAAAGTGGATTAATATTGGGTTGTATTTTTATACCGTAAAGATACAAGCTCGTATTAAAAATACCTGATTTTCGTCAAAAAGCATAAAAAAATAATATTTTCCAAAAAAATTGTTTTTGTTTTAAAATACGGCCTAGTCTCTCCAATATATATATATATATATAAATATTATAACATCATATTTTCACACAACAAAGAAAATTTTCAAAACAATATATGTATTAACATGCATTTTGGCTTTAATAACCAGTTTATTCAAGCCATGAGAACTAGGCCAATATTTCAAAAATTCTAAAAAAATCTTTTTGTTTTCTTTTAGTATTTGGGATTACGAATTTATACGTAAAACGTATTCCTAAATATTATTAATAAAGTTTTGGGTATAGACGTTAGAACGGTTAAGATTTTACCCGATAAGATAAAAGACCTTCTTACCGAGGAGGATTTTTCTTGAACCATAGACAGACCAACGACTAGAAGTACAATAACACTTTAGTTTTTATCAGACTATAAAACAATGCAGCTTACCTTAGGTAGGGCGTATTTGGGGTGCTAATACCTTCCCTTTACGCAACCAGTCCCCGTACCCGATCTCTGAGACCAGTTAGGTTTCTTAGTGACCAAAATACTAGGTGGCGACTCCAAAGAACCAAACCAAAATAAAAAAATTCGCCAGTTGAACTCGCAAGATGATTTATTTTTTTGGGGTGCGACAGAATGGCGACTCCACTGGGGACCCATACAATGAGACCATCTTTTTTCCTGGGTAGGTCACCCATACAATGAGACCATCATTTTTCTTGGGTTCGTCACCCATACAATGAGACCATCATTTTTCTGGGTAGGTCACCCATACAATGAGACCATCATTTTTCTTGGGTTCGTCACCCATACAATGAGACCATCATTTTTCTTGGGTTCGTCACCCATACAATGAGACCATCATTTTTCTCGGGTAGGTCACCCATACAATGAGACCATCACTTTTCTTGGGTTCGTCACCCATACAATGAGACCATCATTTTTCTTGGGTTCGTCACCCATACAATGAGACCATCATTTTTCTCGGGTAGGTCACCCATACAATGAGACCATCACTTTTCTTGGGTTCGTCACCCATACAATGAGACCATCATTTTTCTCGGGTTCGTCACCCATACAATGAGACCGTCACTTTTCTTGGGTTCGTCACCCATACAATGAGACCATCATTTTTCTGGGTAGGTCACCCATACAATGAGACCATCATTTTTCTTGGGAAGGTCACCCATACAATGAGACCACCATTTTTTCTGGGTAGGTCACCCATTAGAATGAGACCATTCTCCATCTTTTTTTTACCTGGGTAGGTCACCCATAAGAATGAGGCCATTCTTCCCCCTGGGTAGGTCACCCAAAGAATGAGACCACTCTTCCTCCTTTCCACTGGGGTTCGTCACCCATACAATGAGACCATCATTTTTCTGGGGTTCGTCACCCATACAATGAGACCATTTTTCACACATTATTTTGTTTTGGTTAAATGAGGTCGCCAGATGGGATCTCAGGTAGCTTTGGTTAAAGGGAATCGCCAGATGGGATTTCAGGTTAACCGAGTTACACAATATTTTTGTTCCAGTTGAATGAGGTCGCCAGATGGGATCTCATGTAGCTTTGGTTAAAGGGAATCTCCATTGGGGTTTCAGGTTGACCGAGCTACACGCATTCTTTGGTTTTGGTAAAGGAGGTCGCCAGATGGGATCTCAGGTTAACAAAAAAATATATTGAGCAAACAGAAAGACAATTTTTCTTTACAAAGCTTACTATGCAAAACATCGAGGATTTTTGCTTCGTAAGCATTGTAAAGAGGGGGCATCTGTTGCTACCCAATTTTTGACCTATGTTTTTGATATATTTTCAAAAAAAAAAATCCAAAAAATAGAGAAAAACAAAGAAAATCCAAAAAAATATGTTTTTAATATATTTTCGTCATTTTTAGCATTTTCAACGTCGTTTAAATTTTTTTTAAAAAATTTTTAAGGGTCTTTCGAATGCGTTCGACTTTTCACGCGTCATTTTTTAAAATAATTGATTTTTCGTATTTGAGTCGACGTTGATATTGCTCGTTTTCAAAAAAATACAAAAAACAAGAAAAATCAAATTTTACAAAAAAAAAAGAAAATTAAAGGACCAATTTTGAGGCCGAAACAATATTTTTGCCTAAGGGAATTTTGAATTTTGGAAGGAGGGGCAACCTAAGAATTTTTTTTCTCTTCACCCGAAACTAGCCGTTGCCCCTGACCCAAGACCATTATTTAATCCCTCTCTTTCGGCTAAAAATGATGGACTCAGCCCCCACCCAGGATTTCTTTTCCTTGTTGGCTCTCCTTACGAGAAAAGTTTCTATTTTTTTTCTCATCCCCAGCTTTGTAAAAGGAGAGAGATTGTAGCCATTTTTTTCGAAGATCCAGCAGGAGGGGGGAGACACCCACAAGCCCCAATCCCTTTGGGATTTTTCATCTCCCTCTCATCAACACCAAGAGAAGCCAAGGCAGCCACTCACCCAAATAAAGCCCTTTCCCCCCTGGTGAATTATTTTTTTTCTCCCGGGCAGCCACCATCAGAAAACCAAGGCAGCCCCCCCTGGTTTTGATTTTTGATCGGCTGTGAGACAAGCCTCCATTTTGATTTTTTTTCTTCTTTCCCCGTTGAAGCCGCTGGCCAGCCCCCCACCACTTTGAATTTTTATTTTTTTCTTCTTTCTGGTTCTCACCCAAAGACAACCGAACCAGCCCCCCCACCCTCTGCTTTGTTTTTGTTTTTCTTTCAACACCAGAACCATTCTCTTCTTCTCCTTCAACCAGCCACAACCGATTTTTTTTCTTCTCATCTTTCACAGCCAGCTCACAGACTCTCCCCCAGCACGCCGGAGCCACCACCGCTGGACCTTCCACCTCTGCCTCCACCGCAGCTCACTTCTTTTCTTCCAGTCCATCGCCGACCGAACCTGCGTCTCCTCCTCCTCCAGACCATCAACGGCGTCCTCCTACAGCAGCATCTCCTCCTCCACAGATCCTCCCTCTCAGTTGTTCCCCTTGCTCTTCGCAGCTCCTCAACCGGATCGAAGCCTCCAGTAGCAGTCTGAAACGGCGACGCCCACGGATCGCTGATCTGTCTGCCGCCGGTCTCCTTCTTCAACCGACCACCCACAGCTCCGCTGCCACCTGAAACAAAGAAGGATGAGACAACAAAGGATGGAAACTGATCTGCAAAGACAGAAGCAGATCTGCAAAACAAAAAATTAAAATCAACTGTGTTGTGCATTTTTTTTTCTGTTATTGCAGGTAACGACGATCCTCACCGCCGGCGTTGGGAGACTGAGAAAAGGGAGTCGATCCAGCCCCCCTGTTGTTGGTTTTTTTTTCTTGTGGCGGCGCGTGAAACCACGCGCCGCCAGTGGCGGTGGTGCGTGGTTCCACGCGCCGGAACTGTTCACGCAGCCCCCAGAAATCCTTCCCTGCAATTTTTAGAGTTTTAGGGACTATTATGTAAATTTTGAATTAATTAATGTAATTTTTATTTATTTGTTTTGTTTTTTGAATTTGTATTTGATTTTGTATTTGTATTGTGATGTAAAAGAAAAAAAGAAAAGAAAAGAAAAATAAATGATAAAAAGAAAGTTGTGTGTGTTTGTATTTTTTTATTTATGTTATTGAATTATAAAAATAAAAAAAAACAAAAGGATTTAATTGTTAATTTAAATATGGTTAAATATCTCAAGGACAAATAAAATCAAGTTGTATTTTCCATGAAAATGTGAGAACAAGTTTCTACATATATTCGGGGATTTAATAACTGATTTATTCAAGCCTTAGAATTTGATTAATATTTTAAATTTTCAAATCACATCAGAACACGAAGCAGCTTACCTCAGGTAGGGTGTGTTAGGGGTGCTAATACCTTCCCTAACCACAACCAGTCTCTTACCCGCGATCTCTAACAAGACCAGTACATCAGGTTTCCTAGTAGCCTCCAATGAATTACTAGGTGGCGACTCCCACGAACGAATTCAAAGCAAAACCCAACAAACGATGAAAAATCGCCAGCTGATGTCGTGCGCCAAGATTTTTTGGGGTGCGACAGGATGGCGACTCCACTGGGGACCTTGTAGACTAAGCTTTGTTTTTGTCTGATTTATTTGTGTTTGCATGTGCTTATTTTTTATATGCCTTTCCTTTTATTTAATCGTGTGTTTGTTTTTATTTTTACGCGCATTTATTCATGCATTGTATATAATTGTTTCATGCATCACTTGCCTTAATTTTGAAAAGCACACACAAACTTTAAGTTAAGTGGGGAATTAGCGATTTACCCTAAGACTATTGGTCAGGGTTTAAATGCGTGAAACACCCAACTCATATCTGAGTGCCTGCTTGGTAATGGTGGGCATACGTGTCTTAACTGTTCCTTGCAACGCCCCCATACTTCTTTACGAAGAACGTCACTGGGCAGATATGAGAACCTTCAAGACCAGATAGAAAACTTACCCACTATCACTTAATAAATAGAGCTTGTCCTTAGGTTATGTATCTTATTTGCATCAAGATCAATAAGGATATACTCATCGCACATCACTTGTGCATCACATTTTCATCACGCATTTTGTTATCATATGCATTACAGATCGTGAAACATAGGTCCTACATCCAGAGTCCACCAAACCCGGTCCAGATCAAGAATGGAAAACGAAGAAAGAGCTCACTTAGAGTCGCACTACTAGACCGAGTTGGAATCTGTGAAAAATGAAGTTTCTCGACTGACCAATCTGCTTGAGCAACTTTTAAGAGCGAAGAACGGGGAGGGAACATCTACCCAACCACCTATAGGAGCACCGTCAGTTCATGTCCCGGGGGTATCTCAGAACTGGGGGGCAGATTCAGCGACGGGGCAGCACTTTGCGCCTACCATTCCCATTCAGCCCCCTCAAGCTCACATCACTGTGGAAGGGCCTTCCGATAATAGGTCCACCGGATTTATGAACGATGACAAGATATCAGCCTTGGAAGAAAGGTTAAGAGGAGTCGAGGGAGATGACTGGTTTGACCCCATGCGAGCGTCTGAAATATGCTTGGTACCAAACATCACGGTACCAAAAAAATTTAGGATACCGGAGTTTATAAAGTACACTGGGTTGGAATGCCCAAACACTCACCTTCGATCTTATTGCAATAAGATGGCTGAGGTGATTCATGACGATAAGTTACTGATCTACTTTTTCCAAGACAGTCTATCGGGGTCAGCGCTAAGTTGGTACATGAGGTTGGATAATGCCAAGATCAAGAAATGGAAGGATTTAGTTGAGGCTTTCCTTAAGCAATACAAGTTCAATTTGGAAATTGCTCCAGATCGAATGAGCCTTATGTCAATGGAAAAGAGAAGCCAAGAATCAGTAAGGGCTTATGCGCAAAGATGGAGGGACGAGGCCATGCATGTGCAACCCCCTTTGATAGAAACGGAGATGGTGACTTTGTTCGCCAACACATTCAAGGCACCCTACTATGAGCATTTAATGGGTAGCTCATCTCAACATTTCTATGATGCTGTACGCATAGCGGAAAGAATAGAGCAGGGGATTAAAGTTGGACGCATAATTGAGCCATCGGAGACAAATGTTTTTTTTGGAAGAAAATTGAAAGGTCCCGTTAACAACTTCGAAGGTGGGTCCAATGACAAGATAACGGATTCATATAACCCACAAATACCTACCTCCCATGTGGCCCACATAAACTTTAACAAACCTTTTTCCCCTAATCGAGCAAATGGCCAGTCAAACACCCAAAACAACCACCAAAGACCAAACACAAGATACATTTCAGAACAACTACCGCCATTACCCATGCCTCTGAAGGATATATATGCCAAACTACTAAGCATTGGACAAATAGCTCCTATCCCTACATTACCACTACAGCCACCATTCCCCATCTGGTATAAGCCCGAGTTGACTTGCGAGTACCATGTTGGTATTCCCGGGCATTGTCTTGAAACGTGCTATGGTTTCAAGAACAAGTTGTTGAAGCTCATCAAGATAGGATGGGTGTCATTTGAAGATGCACCCAATATCAGTTCAAATCCATTGCCTGGTCATTACAAAAGTGATAGGGGATAAAGGTTGGAAAACCTTGGTCAAGAATCGTTAATAATGAAGAAGGCGAGATCGAAGGAGAAGACAAGGAAACGCAAATGGGGAAGGAAGATGAAGCATTGCCTCGGTTGACTTTCCACACACTAGAAGAAGTTTCAGAACGGGTTGACCCAAGAACTTCTCGTAGTTTTCAAAATGTAAAACAACTTTATTTGCCTTAGCATGCTTTTGTCTTTGCTTTTATTTTCTCTAGTGAGCATTCAGAGCTCATATTGTCAACCAGATTTTTATGTTTGTCTTTGAGCTTACTTTTTCTTTAAATAAATGATGAGTTTATGCATTTTTTTAACAAATTTGAGTGGTTACAAATAAAGTATCATAAAATGGTTTAATATGAAACTTAAGAAAAGCTACCCTTGAAATACAGCCTCATCTCTGGATAACATAATGAATTGATACATCACCTGTAAATTTTCTTTCAAGACAAAAATAGAGTTTATCAATCCTAAACAATGTGCATTTTTGAAAAAAAACACAATTTATTGTCCTTTCACTCTCTAATGAGTTTTTTGTTGGTGGTTTTGTTTTGAGTCAAAATGAATTTCTTCTCTATATAAAAACCTAGACTAGGATCGCACCCCTACACTGGGGGCAAGACGAGATGTTTTATGAAAAGTTTTACGAAAACCAAGCTAAAGCATTTGACAAAAGCATGACAGAGAGGCAAATACAAGTCATACATTTTGAGAAAAGGACTACTTGAAGAAAGTCAAAGACTTCTTCTCCAAGAATATGATAGGCAACACGAGAGATAAATCCAGCATACGACTTCAAAAGCAAGTTCATGTTAAGAGGGAGTCTCATGAACTAGAAGAAGAGGCTGGGACCTATGTTTCAAAACCAGGTATAAATGCATGCATTGCATCTAATCATAAATCATTGCATATATATTTTTTGGATCGTTACAGGAGGAGATCTTAGCGCATTCCAACAAGATTATGGACGAAGAAAGAATCATTGAGATGATTCTAGAACAACAAGAAGAGAAGATAATGGTTTTCAAACCCTGCCAGCAGGAAGAACGACATCGATAGCATTCAGTAAAAAGGAATCACCAAATGGGATTCCAAGTTGTTGAGATCGACAGAAGGGATCTCATATTTCGATGGAAGTCGCCAGAAGGGACCTCATATTTCAGCTTTGAATAAAAGGAATCGTCAGATGGGATTCCAAGTTGTTTGAGATCGCCAGAAGGGGTCTCGTTTTCGATATTCATCAAGGGAGGTCGCTAGAAGGGACCTCAAATTTCAGCTTTGGTATAAAAGGAATCGCCAGATGGGATTCCAAGTTGTTTGGCTAAAGGAGATCGCCAGAAGGGATCTCATATTTCGATGAAGGTCGCCAGAAGGGACCTCATATTTCAGCTTTGAATAAAAGGAATCGCCAGATGGGATTCCAAGTTGTTTGAGATCGCCAGAAGGGGTCTCGTTTTCGATATTCATCAATGGAGGTCGCCAGAAGGGACCTCAAATTTCAGCTTTGGTATAAAAGGAATCGCCAGATAGGATTCCAAGTTGTTTGGCTAAAGGAGATCGCCAGAAGGGATCTCATATTTCGATGGAGGTCGTCAGAAGAGACCTAATATTTCAGCTTTGAATAAAAGGAATCGCCAGATGGGATTCCAAGTTATTTGAGATCGCCAGAAGGGATCTCGTACTTCGACATTCATCAAGGAAGGTCGCCAGAAGGGACCTCATATTGAAACCATTTCTTAGAAAAAGCATGGAGTTTACTAAGCATTCTTCCCCCTGGGTAGGTCACCCAAAGAATGAGACCACTCTTTCCCTTTCCACTCGGGCAGGTCACCCATCATAATGAGACCATACACACATTTTTTTGTAAAGGAATCGCCGGTTGGGATTCCAGGTTAAAGGAGATCACCAGATGGGATCTCGGATGGATTTCCATGTAAGAATTCAGAGGATCGCTGGATAAGGATCTCGAGATGACTAAGTTTTGATCATAGTTTTTGGGCTAAGGAGGATTGTTATAAAGGACAAAGTTTCAGATCAATCAAGCTTTGACCGGATCAGTTTCGGGAGTTCCGTTTCGGGTTTATCTTTATAACACTTACTGCGCAAAATTCATGCTCCGTAAGTATTATAAAGAGGGGGCATCTGTTGTAACCCATTTTTGGGTCCCCATGAAAAATAAAATAAATAGCCAAAAAAGGTTAGAAAAAGATAACAGGAGGCAGAAGCGCTCGGAAAATAGTCAGAAAATTGGTCAAGGAATTTAAAAATACAAGGATTGATTTTTTGACAGTATATTCTTGAAGGATGAAAGCCCTATTGAGAAGAAAAATTTGAGTTTTGAGGAGAAAAGCCCGAATTTGGATTTTTATGGACTTAATTGGATTTTTATGGACTTAATTAGATTTTTATGGATTTAATTGGATTTTTATTTGAATTTATAGAAGATTTGATTCCAAGAAAAATTGATTTTTAAGTCAATTTGGGCTTTAATTTGGAGAAATTTAAGTTCTGGGGCCAAAATATATTTTTTAGGAATTTATTGGGTCAAATCAGGGGCTCAATTGCATAAATATTGAAGTTTAAGGGCCAATTAGGGACTTAATTGTGAAAATCCGAAACCAGGGACCAATTTGGAGAAGGCGCAAAGATAGAGGGGGCTGTTTGGAATTGTTTCAGGGGCTTAATTGAAGAAATTGGAAGTTTATTAATCAATTGAGGGCTTAATTGCATAAATCAGAGGCCAAGGACCAAAGTGAAAAAGGCGGCCAACAAGAGGGGCGGAGACCGAAGGTGAAATAATGGAGGACTGATCTGGAATTTGGCTCCTTTAAATGAAACGGCGCGTTTTATCCAAAACGACGCCGTTTCATATATATTAAAAAAAAAAAAAAAAAAAAAGGGAAGCCCAGAACGGTGTCGTTTTGAACGACACTGTTCATCTTCCTCCTTCCCCCCGAGGCAGAGCAGCAGAAGAAGAAAACCATTTTTTGTTTTTTTCAAATCTTCCCGCCTCTCTCTCCTCGCCCCCACCACCTTTAGACATTGGCCGACCAGCCGTTACACCGCACTAACGATGGTCCCCCACGGTTATTCCCCTATAAATAGAGAAGAAAACCGAAAGAAAAGGGGGAACCCGAAGGGAGGAGAGAGAGAGGAGACCGAAGAGAGAGAGAGAGACCCGAGGACAGGGGGAGAAGAGAAAAAAACGAGCAAAAGAGAGTGGGAGAGCAGAAACAAACCAAAAACAAAGAAACCGAACCCAAAAACCAAAAAAAAAAAACCAAAGAGAAAGCCACTGAAAACAAGTCTCTCTCGCCGCCGTTCAAACCGCCACAGCACCGCCCGGAGTCGCCGTACGCGAGCCACGCCACCGCAGCTCCACCAGCGACCGCCTCCACGCCAGGTACCCGTTCCTTCTTCCCTGCATTCCTTTCGTGGCAGCCTTGCCTCCTGCATGTTGCATGCAGGAGGCGGGGGGGAGAAAAATAATTCTCCCCCCCCCCCGCTGGGCTGCTAAAGCTGGCCCAGCCCGATGCTGGCCCAGCCCATGAACGTCTGGGCCGGGTCCGGCCCAGACCAGAAGAAGCATGATGGCCTGTTGGGCCGAGATCGGCCCAACCCAGTCTGGGCCGAATTCGGCCCAACCTTTCCTTGTTGGGTTGAGTCCGGCCCGTTTATTTGGGCCGGCCCAGCCCGAATTGTTTTTATATTATATATTATATAATATGTTATAATATGTGTATATATATATATGTATATATATATAAAAAATATAATAATAAAAAAAAAATTTTGAAAAATCTTAAAAAAATATTGTTGATTTTTCTGCATATTTTTTTTAAAGTGGTTTCAATGTTGGTTTGTATTTTTATACTGTAAAGATACAAAACCAGTGTTAAAAATACCCGGGTTTCGTCAAAACATCAAAGATTTTTTCAGAATAAAAAAATGTTTTTGCTTTCAAAAAAATTTTCTAAAGAGTCCCTAAAAAAGTTGTTGATTTTTCTGCATATTTTTATCAAAGTGGATTAATATTGGGTTGTATTTTTATACCGTAAAGATACAAGCTCGGTATTAAAATACCTGATTTTCGTCAAAAGCATAAAAAAATAATATTTTCCAAAAAAATTGTTTTTGTTTTAAAATACGGCCTAGTCTCTCCAATATATATATATATATATAAATATTATAACATCATATTTTCACACAACAAAGAAAATTTTCAAAACAATATATGTATTAACATGCATTTTGGCTTTAATAACCAGTTTATTCAAGCCATGAGAACTAGGCCAATATTTCAAAAATTCTAAAAAAATCTTTTTGTTTTCTTTTAGTATTTGGGATTACGAATTTATACGTAAAACGTATTCCTAAATATTATTAATAAAGTTTTGGGTATAGACGTTAGAACGGTTAAGATTTTACCCGATAAGATAAAAGACCTTCTTACCGAGGAGGATTTTTCTTGAACCATAGACAGACCAACGACTAGAAGTACAATAACACTTTAGTTTTTATCAGACTATAAAACAATGCAGCTTACCTTAGGTAGGGCGTATTTGGGGTGCTAATACCTTCCCTTTACGCAACCAGTCCCCGTACCCGATCTCTGAGACCAGTTAGGTTTCTTAGTGACCAAAATACTAGGTGGCGACTCCAAAGAACCAAACCAAAATAAAAAAATTCGCCAGTTGAACTCGCAAGATGATTTATTTTTTTGGGGTGCGACAATACATATCCAGAAATAATAAATAAAGAAACAATTCAAATACTGTAATATCTTGAAAATCACCTTATCATGAGTTATAAAAATATTTGCAATGAGACTAGTCCCAAGTACCAGTCTGGCCCCCACGTCTCGAACTTAAAGATTCTTTTTTAATTATAAATAATAAATTGACAAGTTTTGGTTTTACTTTTTAAAATAAAAATTAGTTTAAATTAATTTAGTTTAGTTTTTCTTACTTGATTTGTCTTGATTTTAATTCGGTTTGTTTTTTTTTTTTAATTTTAAACTTATAAATACTAATTAATTATTATTTTTTATAAAGATCCTTAAAACTCTTTATGATATATATATATATATATTTTTGTTTTTTTTTTTTTTTTTTGAATCCACCTATCTAATTTTTTGAGTTGTTAGTTTATAGGGATGATAAATTCATTTAAATTCGATAGATATACTTCAAATTGATGTACATCTAAAAACTTTACTTGTATATTTTTGAACTCAATCCGATACATACACATACAGAAAAAAAAAACACAACCTTATATTTTATTTAATTTTAAATAATAAATTATAATGAGGTAAGAACATCTGAATATCAAATCTAAAAATATAATTTTTATACTTAATGAATAATAAATTTGGTTTAAGATAAGAGGATGGATTATTAAAAATCCAACTTGTGGATTTTCGTTGGCATCCTTATTTGTCTCCCACATAACATGATTTTACAAGTTATCTTCATTTAATTTAATCATTACTATTTACTTTCCCCTTCTCTTAATTTAAATTTTGAATTTATAAACTAATTTGTTGAGAATTATGTACGAAGACACACTATCTTTAATTTATTTATTTTTATTATTTCGAGGAGTTCATAAAATCACATATTTTAAACATAGATCAAATACTAGATCATGCATAGCGGTTGACAAAGAGTTTTTTTATATAATTAAATTTACCATTTAATAAACAACACTGTTTTAATGAATATCTTTAATTAAATTTATGATACTCATCACAGGATTGTTTTTGTTCTTTGAAATTCTCATCAAAGCATTGTTATTTAAGATTTGGGATTGGGGGGTGCGTGATTAGTGATTATATAAATATGAATTATATACAATATCCTAAACTATATATAAGATTATATTCCTGTGTTTTTCTATATGTTTAATTGTATTTAAGTGCTTAATCTTCATTAATCACAACAATTTAATGAAAACCATATAGTATTGATATACAAGATTCCAAAACAGCCGAAGCCAATTGAATGATTTTATTGAATTTTTTGTTACTTGATCTGTCATAACAGATCATTTGCATCTCGATCGTGTTATTACCGATCTCTTTTAATTTCATAAATATATATATAATCCGCCAAACAAGAAATACTGTTTTTTAATGGATGATTAGAAGACCATGTCTTTCTTATCAAAATACATTAATATCTATCACATTACGTATTGATTTCAAATTCAAAAAATGAATATTTATTTGAAAATGTAGTTGCGGTTATTTTTTAAAGTGTTTTTCGTGTTGAAATATATTAAAATAATATATTTTTTTATTTTTAAAAAATTTATTTTTGAAATCAGTATATCAAAACGATCTAAAACATATTAAAAAAATTAATTTTTAACTAGAAAAATTAATTTTTTAAAAAATATAAATACGACTGTGTTTCCAAATACTTTTCATTTGCAATTATTAAAATATAATTACGTACCTGAACTATCAATGGACTGTTCTTAATTATAATCCCTCACTTCAACGTTCAAATCCACAACTCCATGACACACAGGGGAAATATTTGTTACCCCATATATCCAGGATCTTGTAAGAAATATTTAGAAAGACAATAAGAGAACAATTATATATTGAGTAACCATTTGGGGAACAAGAGGATTTCAATGCATTTGGCTCTTCTTAATTAATTAATGTGTGTGTGCGCGTGTGGACTTTTTGACGGATTCATTTCTAGAAAAGGTAATTAATATGATAGAGATCGTGAAGGGATCAAGGTGAACTATACAAATCAAATTAATATGATAAATGTTGTCACGCATAGAAATTCGTATTAATTAGAATATGATACATATATGTTCCACGAAATCATGAAATTATAATGTTATTGAAATCTATTGATGAATTGAATGATCAAATTAAACTTCTTATAGTACTATTGTGCCATGCACGTTGTCGACTATATATATCTTCTTCTTCATGTCCTTTTTTTTTTTTAATAATGATTCATCCAAGAATTTATATAAAAAAAAACACGTGTCAAAACCCAGAGAAATTGATATAAAATTTGCGACAAAGCTCGTACTTCACCATAACATAACATTAAAAAAATTTGTGGATATTTTGTTTCAGCAATTAAGATTTTTTTGCTAGGGACGGAAAGCAAGAGAAGTTACTGTACCTTGTTTCACAGATGCTAAACTAGGCCTAGCCAAGTCCAAACTTGGCTTTGATTAGCTTCATTACCTGTAAAATTGTAGTTAGTCGGGTCAGGTTTGGAAATGAATTAGGTGGAAGTTGATTAAATTAGATTTGATTCACTTAATTAAATTCTAGATTATTCTGATCAATTTTTTTTATATTAATAACTATTTAAATTATTTTTTAGAAATTACTAGTTCGATTTTTATAAATTTAAGGATTATTGGAGATTTACATGGTTGTTAACTTCAGGATTATCGAAAATGATTACTCTTATTTAGAATCCAATGAGAAAGGGCTAATTGAGAAACCATTGAAAGTTTGAGGTAGTGAATAATAAAAACTTTTAGTTCAAGGACTATTCAGCATGGACCAACATAGAAGCCGTACATGCTCTTAAACGCCAGCAGTTTCCGACGATGATTGTAGTGGCCAACTAAACCGGAGAAGCACTGACCATTTTTTTGAAATTCGTTTGTTGTCATTCTGCTGTTTCATTTAACTAATTAGAGTTTATTCTTTGTACATTACACCTGTTTAAGTCGCATTAATGCATGTGATTAGCCATGTGATCCCTTGCAATTTAAAACTGAAACATGCTCAGACTAAAATGTCCTCGCATTAATTTTTCGCTCTCCCACAATTAGATTAAACCTTGCGTCAAGTCCGTCATGCATATATAGCGATAATATTTAACTATTGAATTTTTTCGGGTTAGTTCAAATATTGACGAGAAAACTAATTTGGTTTGATGGCTTATATTCTATTTCTGTCATTACTTACTTCTTTACCGTAGATATATTGCAGTGATATTTAATGGTTGATTTTTTTTGTGATGATTTTTTCTATTAATATATTATAATGATATTTATTGATTGAATTTCTTTATTGTTAATTCTATTAATAAATACTAATAAAAATATATTATAAATATATACCGAGAAAATCACTATCAAAAAAAAAAAAAAACAATGCAATGATATAAAATTTTATAAACGCAATTATTGACTACCTTAGTGATTCAGGATGGAGCCAATCCTTTTAATTATACAGCCAACTTCCTTAAACTCACTCCAACAAAAACAAAAATTAATTATATTATATAGAATAAAGTACCTGGCGATTATAAAATAAGTAAGACTACATAAACAAAAATGCTACATAACAATTTTTAATCACAATTCAAATTTAATACAATTAATTTCGGAGATGATCGATATCACAAGTGATGCATGATCCCATGGATCACATTCAAGTTTTTGTGTATAATTTTGCATTCTCTCTTTAAATATACTATTGGTCGGATGTGTATTTTGTTATTCAATTTACAATAATAAACACTATAAAAGTCCGAAAATCCCAAATTTTGCTTTATAAAAAGAATATTTCTTAGCTCATCAGCAACAATTGGAGAGTCAATGTGTAGATCCCAGATTTTTTTTCCTATGAAGATCTTTTGCCGGTGTATGAGCTAGCTAATGATGAACAAGACCCTTAGGTGTTTGCTGGCCGAGCTACATTTGCGTAGATGAATTTACATAAATTTAATTCTTATCATATAGGTGCATATTGTAAGCTATGCATTGTCATGTGCAATTACATGCTCGACAGCTTGTACCTGTGATTCTCTATTATATCATAACCCTTTTCATAATTGTCTCCAAAATTCCTTTTCATAATAATTCTTCTCTTTTTTTAACCTTCATTTTTTGTTTCGATTGGGATTTAAAACCCTTAAATTTTAGTAAAACAACATATTAGGCATCGAAGAAAATAATTTATTTTGTTTTTTTTTTTTTTAATAATTTACTCATCAAAGAGAAGCCAAAAGAAAACCTTGGTGAAAAGTCGATGCTCCCTTTCATCATTGATGTTCTTGATATTCTTTTTTCATCATTGATATTTTTCTTGTATCATTGATATTCTTCTTCTTTTCTTGAAGATGCTATTGTTTAAATGTAGTTTACTAAAAACTGAAAATCTTAGTACATGATGGAATCAATTTTACGCCATTAAAAGGAGGTGGAAAGTCCCACAGGCGACAACCTGGCTGTTAAAAATTTGGGATCTCCTTTTAAAGGTCACAAATTCGGGATCTCTTTTTTTCAAGTGTTTTTTGTTTTAAAATGTATATAAAAAAAAATTATTTTTAGAAATTTAATTTTGATATTAGCAATCCAAAACATGTAAAAAAAAATTAAAATTTTAAAAAATATTGTTTCTACTGAAAAAACAAATATGCATATTTCTTAGTCCCTTTTGACCTCACTTTTTGAGGAAAACAAATGGAAAATACGAGTAAATTCCAATATTAGTGTTGTTTTTATTTTGAAGAAACATAACTTATATATAGATATTGTTAGTATTTTTTTATTATTTAATTATTTCTTTGAGTAAATTCCAAGAAAAAATCAATCAATGTCTTCTTTCGATAAGTATGGAGTCAGGAAATCAGCTACACTAAATTGTTAGTTCAGCAGATTCCCTTATATACCATGTAATTGCTCTTATGCATACAAATTTTTTCTGTATGCAGAGACATGGTGGAACAATTTGATGACTAGCTAAATTTTTTGTGTGTACTAAGAATGAAAGATATTGATAAAGAATTCATACTTAAATTGTTGATTAATTAATATAGATCTTCGTGTAGGAGTCTTCAAGTAATTAACATGAAGATAAAAAGAAAAAAAGAAAAAGGATAGATTCTCTGGAATTTAGAAACTGGGACAAGAATATTGCAGTCACAGTTTTCATTACATGATCATGGAAATAAGATTTGATTACAAGTCTACAAGATCTCCACATGAAAACAAACGAAATATTTGCTACAAAATCCAGCGTTGCCTATTTCCAAAACAAAGATTTTTCTTTGCCTGTGAAGTAATTGTTTTCACATGATATAATCACATGGAAATCACTTCTCTTTTTTCTTCTTGGATTTTCTTGGACTCCTCACTTTGAGCTTGAGTTTGAATTTCTGTCTTTAGTCTGAGATGAAAGTATGGCATCAATGGCTCCCTTCACTTGAGAAATATCAGGAGCTTTACCACCTTGAACTGGCCAGAGTTCATCAGTGGCCAACACCTGCAGGAGCAAAAAGAAGAAGAAATGTCAAGGATCAATTTACACCATTACATTCTATAAAATAGGAAAAACTAAGGAGATATAATTTATCGAAGTAAATACCTTTACTTGCAATTGAAGAAACTTAACATAACTAATGGCTTTCTCTAGCATAGTAACCAAATCAACCTGTGTGATATATCATTAAGAACATAGAATTAATAAACTGGATCCAATTTTACAAGAAACTCATGGTCATTCTTGTCTGTAGAAGCCATGGGGAAATGCAACTGAAATTGAAGTTTACCTTGGAGCCGTTAGGGACTAAATCCTGCAACATCTTAAGGCGCTCGCTAATCCGCTCTCGTCGATTCTGAGGGATCAAAATCATTTTGCTTAATTTGAGAGCAAGATTAGTAATTTTATATTGAAACCTGGTAAGCCTTGAAATGTTGAAGCAAACCTTGGCAGCAATACTTTGTGGATCCTTAGCTGGACCAGCAGACTTGGGTTTCGGTTTTTTTGTGGCACTGTCGCGTTGCTTCTTTAGAGCCTGCACACTCTCTCCCTGCAACCAAAATCACTTCCAATGTTAGGACCATGAATTTTGTCATTGATTTATAACTCAAGAAAAGGGTCAGCAACAATTATGAAGAACATGGGGATTATAATTGATGACAATACCATATTGGGACGCTTATGGAAGCTGCTGGCATCTGGTGTTGCAGAATCGGGAATGCTATCAGTAACAATTGTGGATTCATGAGTGTATAACCAATCACCATGGTTTTCCTTCTCAGCACTGTTGGTTATGGAGTTGAAGTTGCTTGCACTTTGATAGCAATTAAGATCTTCCATCAACCGAGGATTTGCGTTACATTTTGGATTGATTTGGTTCCACTGGTAATTGCAGCTCAAATTACCCTCCCAATCTGAGTAGTCATCTTTGTGACTGCTAGTTTGAGAAACCCTATTACTTTGCTCAAAGCTAATCAAAGATCCATTAGCATGCATGATACTATCAAATCCAGTACCTTTGAAGTTGATCAAAGAATGAGCTTCCTCAACTTGATTGTCAGTAGCCTGAAACACGAGTTCACCAGAATTTGCACTGCTTGGACTGCCAAGAGAAGGAGGAGAAGAGCTCAAAGCTAAATTCTTGATCATAAGCCCACTATTTTTCTCAAAGTTCCTATCTCCCTCTCCTTCAAATCCATAATTAGGCCCCAAGGAGGAAAGATCCCCCATCACATTTCCATAAAGGGCGCAAGTTTGAACCGAATCCATACGGTCCTTGGCTAGTGCCATTGAGAGAGAATAAACTAGAACTCGAACTTCCTTTGGTCTAGCTCAAGCTAAGGCTAGCATATGAAGAAAGAAAACAACCTCTAGCCCCTATTTGTAGAAACTCAAAGATAATGGTATTATATTAATAACATATAATTTGCATGTAATCCTTTCACTAAGCTAAGTGTGATTGGTGGTTAAAAGTCCAAGAAACTAGTATTTTATTTCAATAATGAACTAATAAAAGAATTTATTTGATCTTTGTATTGGGATTGTTAGCTGGCAGATTGGTGAATAAAAATGGAAGAAGAAGAAGAAGAAGAAGAAGAAGAAAGGGGAAGGTAATTAGGGCAAATCAGCAAAAGCCTCGGCGGATGTATCGGCAATCCCACGTCTTTCAGATTCCCATGTAGTTACTGTCACCTTCAAGAACTTAGACTAATGCAGAGAGGGTGCTTCCTGCAATCTTTCCTTGTAGCTTGAGCACGTGGATTCATGTCCTATTTTATGATTTTCTTACATTCCATGCTACTGTGTGAGCTCGCTTTGGTGATTATAAAATTGTTGCAACCAAACACTTGATTGGTATAATTCATCAACTATTTGACATTGAAAATTCCTTTTCAACAGTTCACTAATTTTGTTTCCAGAATTTCTCACATGTTAGCATGGTTGCGTGATTATGGTTTTGAACCCCGCCATGTTTTCTTAGTGGTATGGCTACTTATTGCGAGGACCAAATCAGAGATCCGACACAGAAAAGAAATTCAATACTTCTAAGAGTTAGGACCATGCATCTTGAAATGCATGAATTTGAAGATTTTTTTTTATTATTATAAAACTAGCACACCTTAGTTGAAACTCATGCAAAGGTGGGTTTAAACTCATAATTATTTTCTTTTATAAACTATTCAGTTCAGTGCAAATAGCTTGGTAACCATCAATATGTTCATGATTCTTGCTATATAATTAAAGAGATTTACCGGAGAAAACCATTTGGCATAAATCAAAAGAGAAAATTATGTATTATATTTGTATGTATTAGATAATAATATAAATTATATTTTAGAATTTTATTTAATAGTTTAAGTTATTAGATTGAGATGATTTTTTTGACATAGTATCAGAGTCTTAATGTCCAAACAATTTCGAGTTTGAATCTCACCATATCTATTTATTTGATAAAACTTAAGTACAATGTAGTGTGAATTTATACAACTTTTAACCCCGAAGAGCTTTCACTTGAACGAATATATTAAAGAATAATATAAATCATATATTGAAACATTATCTAATAGCTTAACCTATTAGATTAAAATGATTCTTTGATTATATGGATACAAGATTATGGATAGAGGAAAGATATGATATTTTTGGATATATTTTTTATTTTGAAAATATAAAAATTTACTTTTAAAATTATTTTAAAAATAAATCTTATGTTTTATGTTTTTCGTTTCTATCCTTTTCACCAAATATATTGATATCTTTCTTGTACTTATCTCTTCGACAATGAAAAATACTAAATAAACACTCCGTATATGATATTGTCACATCTAAACTCAATGAACGTCCTATTTTGTTAAATTAATCAATCAGACAAGCGTGATCCTCAGGAATTCACATATGTAAAACTTTGTCTTTTGACTTTGGTACGTTTAAATATATGATATATTCATCAGCTACATGCCTAGATCTATAATAACGCAAAGGACCACAACATTAACGAATATTTAACTAAGCATTATTGGGCATAAAATAAACTCATCGTCAATGGAGAAAGTTAACAAGACTTTGAGGAGTGGAGATATAGTTTAGGGTAGAAAAATTATCCAGTCGGCCGTACACCAGAAGCCACCTTACCCTGTATTATAAAGAAGACAGAACAACAATATATTGAAGTTAAAATTCTTTGGCTAATCATCAAAGACATTTTAACTATATCTTTTGCAAACCCTAAGAAGATCATCGTCCATGTTTTCTGTCAGACAAGAAAAACGCAAAGGATAAAAAATGACACAGATGTTAGAGCTGGCATTGGAATAAGGCAAGCTCCTTGTTTCAAGGAGATGTGTTGTTTCTCTGTAATAACTTTACTGGACCTCATCTCTATGTACAGATCAACACACATCGTAAAGACACTCTAATTTCTTTATTTTGGGTTCATCTTTTCTCTTGAAACCCCACCATTGTTAATTAACTTGAGAGATACTGTTGCTAATTGCTCATATTAAGACTAAAAAAGCTATAAAAAAGAAAAAATACTTTTGTGGTCTACAAGCTAAAACAATAAGACTACGTGCTTGCTCAATCCACCTGGCATGTTCTTCCTCCTCATTATTTTTAACATTGATTATTATTATTATTTGTTCTTCAATGGATATTAAGGTTGATCTCTCTACTACATTCACTCCTTTTTCTTTGTCCCCTTTTTCATTTACCAGCATGGAAGAGCAGATAGGTTTCCGTTGCTACATTTTTCCTGACCCACATAATACATCTAGAGTCTTTGACAGCAATGTATAATCATATTGTCAGAGCTTCTCCCAAGAAATTTAAATTTTTGAAGCAACCAGTTCTTTATTATGGTACTGAAAACTCATTAATTGAACACGTACTTTTGAATTTGAATTCTACCGTCTTATTTTTTCTTCTAATAAAAAATAAAATATTATAAGATATAGTGATGAAACTTTATAAATTTAAGAATTCACCTAATATCTTAAGAAGAAACAGCGAGTTTTGAGTTGAATTTTGTTTTGTACAAGAAATTAATGAGTTCTGATCTCCGCAAGCATCTATATCAAGTTGAAGCTTAAGAAAACAAAACGTCATATTGTAGTGCGAAGATCACACCGTAGGTCGTCTAACATAAACCTCCACTTTGAGGAAGGTAACTTGAACAATTAATGAGGAAGGAGAATCAGATCTGTTATGTTGGCTTGATCCTGTGCAGCATTTTTAGTTCTCCTTCTTCGTGTCTAAGGTAGGCATATAGATGAAATGTTCATCCTTGATTTTCTACAATGCATTTAAGTTAAATAATTCATGGTAAAGCATGGTCTTTAAACTCAACCCGGATAAATCCGGGATAAATCTCAAGTCAAGGGTCAAATAGGTTGAACCGAGCTAACCCGGATGAAATTAATTTTTTTTATTCTATAAAAAAATAAAAATAATATCATTTAAAAAAAATCAAAAGGTTTTGACTTGATCACACACTATATTGACCCGAGTCATGGAACAACTTGAAAAGTGTGTTTGGTATTGCGATAGTTGTTGTAGTTTGAAAAAAATTATTTTATAAAAAGTACTTTTAATTGAGATTGATTTAAAAAAATAGATGTTTGGTTAAAATTATGTTGAAATTGAGGTTGAATAAAAAATATTTTAATGTATTTGGTTAAGAATGCTTTTGAAATTAAAGTTATAAAATAATTTAAATATATATATATATATATATATATTAATATTTATGGTTTTTAATTTAAATATTGTAAATTTAACTATTGCTATTACATCGTGGAATAAATCATACTTATATAAAAAAAAAATTTATTGTTCCATTAAACAATCTACAATTCTATTACATACAAAATTCATCCGAACAAGAAACTACAGTTTCCATGATTTTTTGAGCGTGCAATAAAATTAGGTAAAATATTATCAGGAATAAAATTAAGATTATAGTACGAATAAATTTAATTCACTTTAAAATAATTTTAAAAAAAATAACGATTTTTTTTAAAAAAAAATATTAACTGATTTTTCAAAAAAAATAATTAAAAAAAAAAATATTGTCCATGCAAACAATATAAATGTGGATGAATACTGCACTGTTCACTGAACAATGCAGCATGGTGCAGCCACAAGAAACTGGTAGGACCTGCTTTTATTTTCCATAAATGCATAATTTAATTGGATTCATGAATAGTAATTTATATATTTTTTTTGGTTATCAAATATTATTTGTATTGTATATTTTAAACAAAATATACACAACATTGTAGACAAACACTCTCTAGAAGAGTATCAGCTTCAGCCATGCTTTTAACAGAAGGAAACAACGTTGCATGTCTGCTGGCAAAACAATGCAGACCGAACTGGAAACTAACCCGAGAGAGGGACTTGGTTACTTGGTGTTTCATTAAAACAAGTTGTTTTGTTTTTTCTTTAAAAAAATCAGATCAATGTCTTGTCTAATTTAATTAAAAAAAACTCGATTTAAATTAGGTTTCAGATCTTATAAGAAACTATGCTAGGAAGATCAATGATTTTGTAGCTTGATTCATGCATTTGCAAGCCATCTTCTTGATGCCCTCTTTTGTCCAACGCTTCCATCGATAAAGTTCTTTGATTTTCGTAAAAGAAAAAATAGTGAAAGCATGCATCAATCTTACAGGTAATCATATTGAAATCAGTTTAAAAATCATCACATCACATGAATTTTGCTTGCCACATAAACACCTTTCAGTGGGTCTTCTGTAAATTAAATTATATTCCTGACTTCAAAAATTTATTAGAACTTTTATTTTTTATTTCTGGCTCCCGTAATTATAATTAATCTTGAGCCCAACCCTTTCTAGCATCATTTTATTTAAAAATATTTTCAAGAACTTAACCGAGTTCACCATAGAAACCGAACGAGGCACCCATTTGAAATTCAGTTCAATTTTATAAATGCAGCTGCATGCTTCAATGAGGAGGCTGGGCGGCTTTTTTCTTCTTCTTTTTTTAATTTTTAATCTAGACAATTTTATACTTCAAAGTTAATTTTTAATATTTTAATTGCCACACACACACACATTTCAATTTGATATCTTAAAACTTAATTTATTTTGATTAATCTTTATTCTTTATTCTTTTTTAGTTTTTAAATTAAAATTTTGTATTTAATCTTATTTTTTTATAAATATTTATTTTATCTTAAATAATTTATAAAATTAGTTTTTTTTTTTCATTCATATTTGGTTTTCATTCTTCTAATAAACTTAAAAAATAAATTAAAACATTAATAAGTCATTTTAAATGTTTTTCAACTATAATTTTCATGACAAATAATTCCACTTTTCATAACAACCTATCCTCCAAAATGAAACTTCTTTCTGACAAACAACAAAACTAAGTAGCTAGAGAAGGCCACCCACAAAAACATGGAAGAAAATGCTGGCCCAATTCAAGTCTAACATTTGAGGGAGTAAATCTCAACTAGCCAAAATATACAAATGGACCTTCACATGACTCTTCAATTTATGGAACTAAATCCTCAAAAACAACCGGGGCTTTCTGCACAGGGTTAAACTCTCTTGCCCCATAAATGTCATGAAAAGTTGGAGCAGAATACATGCCATGGACGCTGTTGCAAGCTTTATGTCTGAATGAAGCAGCTTAGGGTACACACTCATTTATTGTTGTTAGCTATCATATCAGTAAAAAGGAAGCATAGAAGACCAATAATCATAAACAAAAAAAAAACTATTTCTACAGAACAACGTCCATAGTTCCTACCATTAGTGTCTCATGTCTGATCCTTTTTTACAACAAATAACGAGTTTTAGTATATACACCTAATAAAAATATGCATACCCATAAAGAGTCATTAACTGCTGGCAGGAGCAGAAAAACACAGGTCAGGCTATTCATTGGGCTACAGAACAAGGTGATGCTTGATTCAGAGGAATGGCATCAGTAGGAAACCTGCATGTTGCACAAAAACGAGCTTCAAAGAAATGAATGGAAGTACAAAGGTGTTCATTCAATATGGATGGAATGATAAACTGAAATAAATCAGCCTTGTAAGTTTAATAGAAGTACATTCCCCTAAAAACAAATTCAGGTTACTTCCAGAAAAACAAAATTTCGGAGGTGGAAGGTGAT
This sequence comes from Populus alba, assembly GCF_005239225.2. Lineage (NCBI taxonomy): Eukaryota > Viridiplantae > Streptophyta > Magnoliopsida > Malpighiales > Salicaceae > Populus > Populus alba. Next base: position 18,011,482 of record NC_133300.1, on the reverse strand, counting down.
CCTTTTGTATCAATATTATCTTCAGGTTTGCTTCCAGAAGATTTGTTCTTAGCAAACAGCACAGATTGATCGTGTAAAGATGAATTATGGAAGTTGGTTTATTCACACATTGTCAAACCCATAAAGCATTTAGAAAACACATGCACATGCAAATTCAGAAGAAGAATTCAACATATGATCCATCACAAGCAAAAATAAACAAAATAACACAGCAGCAACCGCAGAAAAAGATACTAAAACTTACTGGGTATCAGTTTCTTTGTTAGCCTTTTTCTTGTTCTTCCTCTTCTTTTTGGCTGAACTAGAACCAAAGTCAACACCCAGAGGCTGTTCTGAAACAGGGTGCGGATCTGGTCTTGGTCTCTTGGGGACATGGTGAGAAGGATGCATTCCTGAAGCTGCAGGTGCAATTGCACTCACTGGTACAGCATCCCTAACAACACCAGTGCTTCCCTCTTGCTCTTGATCGACTGTGGTTTCAGAGCAATGTCCAACTTTTACTGCCACAGGTACAATGTTGGGTTGGGAATGGCTTGGGTCCTTGACCCTATCCAATGCAGCATAGAGTTTGCTTTTAGACTTGATTATTTCATAAAGAATTTTTGATGACCCAGAATTACCTGTTTCACAGCTTGAATTAGTCAATCACTCTCATGACCCATATATATATATAAAAAATCAGTATTATGAAGCAAATTCCCAATTCAAAATATAGGTTGGGGTACCTAAAAGAGAAAGGATCACAGCACGTGCTGCCAATTGCTCAGCCTCTTTCTTGTTTCTGCCAGCATCGCCAGTATAACTTACACCATCAAAAACCAAAGTAGATATGAAAACAGGCAGCAGCCCAGGGGACTGAACAGTGTTGTAAGTGGGTTTTTCCCGATTCACCTTCACTGCAAATTCATTCAGAATGGATTTGCAAAACACCGTGTCCTGTAAATATAACCACACAAGAAAACAATGGACAAGGAAGAAGCAAAATCAACATTCTTGTCACGACACAGTGCTCTAACTGGGCTATTCCATATTCACCTTGACTTACAGGACAGATTAAAAATTATAACCAAACAACAGAAAGTGAAAAGCAAGGAAAGGTAAGACACAAAGCAACATTTTAAGAAAAACTGGCACCAACATACTAAAACTGTTTGTATATAAATAGTATCAAAACCATTATGCTTCAGTGCAATGCCTTTTTCTATTCATTTATATGCATCAATAAGAAGGGATTTTAAAAAATCAAAGTCAGTGTAGAATGAACTGTAAATCAAGTATTGAAATATAGTGATCAGCAATATTACATTACAGGCAGCATCCCTTGAACCTAGTAAACAAATTTCCCAAGGACTATGGCATTCACCGCCAAGCAAACAGGGGAGGGATCTATACATTGACATGAAGATTAAAGACAACCAGCGATAACTTATTTGAACAAAAAAAACTATTGTTGTTTTTTAAAACTGAAGGATGCCACATAGCTTGTCACAACAAGAACTTAATCTTTGGAAGAATGTAATTAGCCTAAAATAAAAAACTAAAATATGCAAAAATTCCCTCCTGAAGACCAACAACAAAAGGACGAAGAAGAAAAGAACTAATAGCATTTGACAAGGTAAAATTTACAATTTTTTCACAGACCCCGAGTAGAAGTGGACATCCTTCATCCTTTACTCTGTTTAAGATACTCTCAAGTGCAAGGTTCGCAACATCTTGTTCAGCTGCTTTTCGATGCAAGAAAGTTCTTTGGGATCTATACCGTGCTCCATCTACCCACACAGTCGATCTAAACCTTGGCATATGAGCAGGCCCTTCATTGAAAGTTTGATATACAGGGAGCTGTAAAGATGATTTTTGTGTGTACTCTTGCAGACGATTCTTGTACATCAGGTTGTCTGGAAGACCTGAAAAATTTCATGCAGATAAAATTTTTAATCCATCTGCATTATATATAATCAAACTTTCAACAATTACATACAAAACATGCAAGCACCAAACTAAATGTGAAATATCAATGGTGGGTGGCCATCAAACCACAATTAAAATTCATGAATACAGAATAATTAATGTCACTTGTACATGATAAATTAAGATGGTTTCCTAAGCAAGACACACAAGGCCATCTGCTAGCTTATGCTGGTAAATTCCGTAACATTGTTGGAACAAAAATTATAGGATTCAAGAATGACAGCTAGTCAAATTTCACTATCAATAATAGCAGAGTGGCCTTTTACTGAACACGGTGAAACAGATTTTACATGAAACAATCAAAAAAAATTTCCTTAATCAAGCAATTATTCAATAATGTCAGCGTACATACACACCTCTGACAATTATTCCAGAAACTAGCCCAGTCAGAAACCCATTAAAAAAGTCCCAAAAGGAGTAAACACTCAAAAACCAGACTTTGAACAAAATGCAAACATATAAAACGTCACCTTTTTTCACTACCCGAGACGTAAGGGTAGTGATAGAGGCAGCCGGAGCCGGAGATAGAGTGGAATCAGGAGCTGGAGCTGGATTTGTGGTAGGGTCAGGAACTGGCGCCGGGTTTGGGGTCGGGTCAGGAACTTGAGATGTAACTGGCGCTGGGTTTGGGGTCGGGTCAGGAACTGGCGTCTGATTTGGAGCTATTACTTGAGATGTAACTGGATGTGGAGCCAAATCAGGAGTGGTACAAGGAGATGGAGATGGAGCCGCAGTCGGAGCCGGAGGAGCTGGAGAAGGTGAAGCTGGGTTAGAGAGTTCCGATTCGGTCGGATTATCCATGGTTAAAAGTGGGTTTTGAAAGTGAAAATGAAAGCTGGTTTCGTGACTGGTGCTCGAGAGCTTTGAGCTAGATACGATATGATTATTGTGTTTGGTATTGCGGTAGCTGTTGTGGTTGTGATTTGAAAAAAATTGTTTTATAAAAAGTATTTTTAATTGAGGTTGGTTTGAAAAAAATAGATATTTGGTTAAAACTGTGGTTAAAATTGAGATTGAAGAAAAAGTAATTTTAATGTGTTTGGTTAAGAATGTTTTTGAAATTGAGGTTATAAAATAATTTTTAAAAAATATATATTAATATTGATGGTTTTTAATTTAAATTTTATAGATTTAATTATTGATATTATATCATGAAATAAATCACACTTAAAAAAATTACTTTAACAAAAAACTATCTACAATTCCATTACGTACAAAATTTATCCGACAAGAACTACAAAATTAGATAAAATATTATCAAGAATAAAATTAAAATTAAACTACGAGTAAATTTAATTCACTTTAAACTAATTTAAAAAAAACAAAAAAAAATTGTTGTTCACGTTAATAGCACGAGTAAAATCAATTAACTACATTGGTAAATAAAATATATATATAAAAAAAACTTGTTCAACGTGGAGGCATGCTCCATTGTTACTGTTCACTGAACAGTGCATGCCACCATTGTTTCAAAAAAAAAAAAATTGTTCAGTGAACAGTGGAGGATCCACTGTTCACTGAACAGTAGAGCTGCCATGCAAAAAGCAGCAATTTGCTGCTTTTCATTTTCCTGTGCTCAAAACACAATAAATTGAGGGACCCACACACAGTAAACAACTTTTTTTATTTAACCAAACACTCAGCCATTGCGTTTCTTTAGAAACGCAACCTCTACCTCGTAGCCAAACGAGCACTGATTAAAGTGCATTCGAGTCTTCCATACTTGCTTGTGTGGCACTGGTTAAAGTGTTTGATACTGTGATTCAATTTTTATTTTTTTTTCCTTATGTTTTTTAAGAATTTTTTATATGATAATATTAAAAATTAAAAAATATTTTTATAAAACTATCTTATAATGTATTATCAAACACACCATAAAACAGCGATGGTTGGTTTCACGATTCATAAGAACTATGAAGGTGTTTCATTTTTTTTTCTTCTTATTTTTTTAATTTTTTGTGATCTAATTTCTTAAAATAAAGTTTTAAATTATAATAAAAAAAAAATTTAAAAAAGAGTGCCGCAATATAAAACATGAAAAAAAATGATGAATATAATTATTTATATATGTAATTCTTAATTTATTTGGTTAAACACATGCGGTAACTTTAATATTCAAAAAATAAATTCTTCAAGTTAAAAAATATATTGACTTGCATTTTATTTTTATTAAAAAAAATTTATTCAACTCACAAGTAAGCAAAATAAAATTACCTGGTACATTTTAATGAGTAATGATCTCTTATTGTAAAATTTGCAATTGAAATTAGTTAATGTTTTGGGATCATGATTTCACCAAGAATTTAATCAATTAGAATTCCATATAATACGTTCATTAAAGTTAGTTGTGAGGATACAACTAAATTCTTTTCCTGAAAGTATAATTTAGTTTTGATTAATGGAATGATTTAGTTATAAAATAGAAAACAAATAACTATTTGAACTCACTTAGTTGTAGATCAAATAATTATTTTTTTTAATAAAAAAATTGAATATATAGTTTTTTCAATTTTTTTTTTGACATGTATAATCCTAAATATCAATTAAAAAGTTTATACATACATCTAATTAAATAAATTAAAAATTATTTATAACAATAAATAAATAAAAATTATTAATGATAACTAAAGACAAAACTAGAAAAATTATATTTAAAAAATAAATATAAATCTAGATATTATATTTAATGACTTTATTTATTAGAATCGATTTTTATTTAATAAAATAATAATAATAATAGACGCACATAAAATCGATTATATAAAACCAAAGAGAAACATATCATACAAAGTTAAACATATTAGAAATATTATCTAAAAATAAATATTTTTTAAAATAAATTTTATCTATATAAAAAATTATAAATGAATTAAAATAATTTCTTTGATATGCTAAATAGATACAAAATAATTAAAAAAAAAACATAAGAACCCATATTTGACCTAAAAAAAAGTTTTTGAAAAAAAAAAAAAAAGTTAGATTACATATCAGCTACTTTTATATGTGCTAACGGTTTGTTGACCTAAGAACCTATATTTGATCTAAAAAAATCTATAAAATACTTTGATAAACATGTAAAAAAAGCTCAAAAATATGCTTAAAAATCTAAAATCAACTCAAAATTAAAAAAAAAAAATTCCAGCATAGACAAAAGAATAATTATAATAAACTCTCATCGTTAAATGTAACTCATTAATGTTACAATTAATTTTTTTTATAGTTACAATTAATATTAACTGATTTTTTTCTCTATAATCAGAATCGAACCAGTTTTTTTTCTCATTTCTCAAATTAAATATTGAAAAATAAATGAAATAAAATGTTATACCAAAATCAAATTTCTAAAAACTCAAGAGACCAAAACTTTATAACTTGTAAAGTAAGAGGACCAAAGTGAACTTTTTTATTCAATTTTAAAATTGTCACCTATTTTATTTTCTTTTATTACTCTAGTCTTCATTCTTTCAATCTTTTCTTTGTTCAATAAATTTGAAGCAATTGTAATTCAATTTAAGTCTAAAAAGATGCAATTGACTAAAAAACAATTTAAGTATCAAAATGAAAAAAAAATTATCACAACGAGTACATGTGAAATGTGAAAAGCATGCACAGTAATTTTTGCAACATTTTTTCCAACAATATTTAAAGAGTGTTTGAGATTATCATAATAATTATTTTTTAAAAAAATTTTTGTTAAAAAATAAATTAAAATAATATATTTTTTATTTTTAAACAAATATTTTTTATATCAGCATATTAAAATAATCAAAAAACACTAAAAAATAATTTAAAATAAAAAAATTATTTTTATTTTTATTTTTAAAAAAACACAAAAAAAATTAATTTCTTGTTATTTCATTTTATTCATGGAGCATCATGAGTGAGGTGATAGTAAAAGATAACATACAGGAAATAACAATTAAATTAAAAAATATATAAAAAAACCATTTTATCTTTGAAGCTTAATGTCTTATCAAAGTTTTGTTTGAAATATTCTTTGTAATTTTTTTTCAAAATCATTTAATATTATTTAATGGTGGTAATATTTTTAGAAAATAAATCATAGTTTAAAGTTTTAAATTATACATATGCATTAATAATTTCCAGTTATGGTTTCTTGAAAAACAATTACAAATTATTAATAATAAAAAGGTTACATAAACATATTAACTAATTTAATATGCTTTTAAATCTACAATTTCATTGTAAAAATATCATGTGTGAAATATTAAATAAAATAACATGAAAAAATTCATATGAATAACAAAAGTAAAAAGAAAATCAACATAATAAAGCATTGAAAAATAAAAAAATAATAATATAATAATAAAAAATTTAGAGCCGAGGCGCATGCCTAGGCTCTATCTAGGTGCAGTTTTTAAAATAATTCTATATATAGAAAACGTGTCATATGCATAGATGATGTGTTGTTTATGGATCGTATATTTCATTGCTTGTTGGAATCTGGATAATTGCATCAAATTCAAACGAGACATGGGCTAGATATAAATATATTGTATTTGTTTCATTAAAAATAAACCATGTCCCTATAGTTTTGAAAGCTGACAGGTTGACCCGGATCCCGAGATTTAAACCCGAATAAAAAACCAGGTATAACCGATTGACTCGACGACTCCGATTACCTAGCAAGATCTGGTCAAAAACTCGGCTGCAATCCGTTGATATATATATATATATACTAAAATGATATCATTTTGAATTTTTTTAAAAAAATTGATCCAGGTGATTCAGATAAAACCCGGAACTTGAACTTTGAACTCAGGTCCGGATCTAAAAACTATAATGTAAATAATTCTTTAAGCTTTTAAATAAATCTAAAGTTAAAAATCATTCATGAACACTCCATTAATGCAAAAAATGAATCAATTTTTTTTTTTTATTTAAAATCTAAATTCTCATGTCTCTATGTTTTTTAGATGTATAAAGTTGGTGTCTAAAGATTTATCATGATAAAATAAGATTTTCTTATGGTTTTAGTTTTTATCATTGTGGTCAAATTACCTCCAAAGTAATCCTCTCTCTCTCTCTCTTTTAACTATTTTTGTTTGATCAAATTCAATGGTAAAAACTAATTTAAATAAAATCAATGGACATGACTATTAAATGCAGGACATGATTTATAATTTTTAAAATTTTATAAGGACAATTCTAAAATAAAACTTCACGATATTGTTTTTTAATCTATTTCTTCATTCTTCATATCCCCTCATATTATAAATATAAGAATTCACTCAATCTCTATATCTTTCTATCTATACCAACAAATGCATTCAAAATTCTATATGGTACCTCAACATCTCTTACTTTTTATCAAACGGTAAAATATATTTTTGCATAATATTCCAAAAAGCAATTTACCAATAAGCTAAACGATATAAAGTGTGTTTGGTTCAAGATATAGTATTTTTTTTTTTTAAGATACAACATCTTTTAAATATAAATCACATATTTAAAAACTAAAAAAAACATGTTTTTTTTTATCCAAAAACATGTTTTTTTACCTAAAAAATACAAACCACCTCTCATCCAAACACACAATCATTTGCTTAAAAGTTATAATAATAATAAATTAGCTTAGAGATATAGTTTGATACAGATGAATGAAAAATATTGAATTGAGTGAAGTATCTTTTCCATTGCAGATATTCAACTTAAATCGAATTTAATTTATATAAAAATTAACTAATAATTCAATTATTTTTATTTTTAAAAATGATACTTACTATATTGATAGGAATAATTAACAAAATTTATTTAAACGTCCCATAATTTAATCATTTTTATATTTATTTAATATATTTTAAAAAAATTATAATTTACATCCTAAATTTTGTTGTATATATATAATAGAATATCCTAAATTATTTTTTAATTTAATTTATCTTAAAACTTTGATATACGTGTAATAATTTATATTCTAAATTATTTTTTAATTTAATCTATTTTATAATTATGTAAACTATAGTTTTTAAAAACATAAAGATGAAATATAAAAAGCTAGTAAATTATACGACTTTTAGTAATTTTCCCTTTCCTTTATAAAGCCGATATAAAAGAAATTGGAAAATTGATAAATAGGAAAAAACCCCTGGACTCTGCGAAGTCTGCAAACCCTTCTTTCTTCTCTGTCAAATATCGATGGCCAGCAACAGCAAAAAGAGACTACTCGATATTGACCTTAACCAAGGCCTCATCAGAAAACACCGCCACCATCACTCTCCCTCATCTTCCTCAATAACCAAGAAACCCTCTTTCCAATCTTATCTTGAAACCCCAAATCTCCCACCAACAATCAAACTCCTCTGTGAAATCATAGCAAACACACCTTCTCATAATGTGGAATCAGTTCTTGATGCCACTGTTATACGTGTTAACCAAACCGATGTAGAACAAGTTCTTAAATTGTCTTATTCTTCACCTGGCTCAGCTGTTAAGTTCTTCAGATGGGCTGGCTTGCAACTTAATGACAAACATAGTCCTTATTCTTGGAATCTTGTTGTTGATCTTTTAGGTAAGAATTCTATGTTTGATGCTATGTGGGGTGCTATTAAGTCTATGAAAAGAGAAAACTTGGTTTCGTTAGCTACTTTTGCTTCAGTTTTTAGTAGTTATGTTATTGTTGATAGTGTTAAAGAAGCTATTATGACTTTTGAAGTTATGGATCAATATGGTTGTACTCGAAATGTTGTTGCTTTGAATTCTTTGTTAAGTGCTATTTGTAGAGAAGGTAGAACTTTTGATGCTGTTGAGTTTCTACATGTGGCAAAGAATAGGATTTTGCCTGATGCTGATTCATATGCGATTTTACTAGAGGGGTGGGAAAAGGAAATGAATGTGGCTAGTGCGAGAACGACTTTTGCAGACATGGTGAGCATGGTTGGTTGGGATCCAAGGAATGTTCCGGCATATGATACGTTTTTGAGTACTTTGCTTAAGGGGTATGATGGGTTGCGCGAGGCGATGAAGCATTTTGACATCATGAAGGATAGGGGCTGTTTTCCTGGGGTGAAGTTCTTTAGACTAGCACTTGAAGAGTGCTTGAAGTGTAATGATATTAGAGCGGCTATGTTGATTTGGGAGACTTTGGTGGCAAGGGTTGGGTTTAGGCCTGATATTCAGCTGTATAATTTGATGATTGCTATACATTGTTATGATAACCAGACTGATATAGCGAACAAGTTTTTGGATGAGATGATTTATAATGGAGTGTTCCCTGACTCACAAACATATAATGTGCTGTTCCAATACTTGACTAAGTATAAAAAGTTGAAGGAGGCATCATTTGTGCTCAACGAGATGATCAAGAATGAATTCTTTCCTACCAAAACAAATTGCAATGCTGCTATTAAGGCATATATGGATTCAAAGGAACCTTATATGGCTATAAAAGTGTGGAAATGCATGATGGAGAATTATGGTGAATCAGACTTGGAAGAGGCTGGAAATATGTTGGTTGTTGAGCTCCGCTATCATCGTATGGTTCCAGAAGCAGTAAAGTATGCCGAGGTTATGATTGAAAGGGGAATCAAGTTGACCTCTTCGTCATTATCAAAGTTGAAACAGATGCTTAATGAGGAGAAAAAGCCAATTTTGTATGAGGAACTTCTGAGAAAGTGGAAAGCTCATCGGGTAGACTAAAATCTGTTGAAACTAAACAATATTAGCGATGCTTACATTAACTGGTGTCTTACAATTATTGCTGCAGGACTTGCACACATGTTTCATGCTGTAGAAAAAAAAGACCACATGACCCTAAATGGGTGCATTAGCCTTTTTTTTTTCATAATGCTATTTAAAATTGTGACTATTAGATGTTTTTGTAGAATGCTGAGTAATGTCATTCTAGCTGATTATCCTTCAAATCATTATTAGATGGAAGTTCAACTTTGCCTAAGGAGTATCCCATTGTCCATATCAGAATAGGAGGTAGATACCACTACTATTATAGTTTTTCTGTTTGTAAATCTATGTATCTCCTTGATTCCTCTCCACTGTCTTGGCAAGACAATATTAATGGTGAACAGTATTTCTCGTATTCCTGATGAATATGTTCCTAATGTTCATGGCAAATGGTGCCTCAAGAAGAAGAGGCTTTGACGCGGGGGGTTCAATATTGCTAACATCAAGATAGTGGTTCTCTTGCTATTTAAATGTGTCTTTCTCCTGTTATTATTTGGATTTTCATTTAGTTTTCATGTGGATTTTCCTTCGCAATGCCTGCTGGTTTCTTTTTGGTTTATGTTACATATGGTTCTCTTGCTATTTAAATGCGTCTTTCTCCTGTCTAGCACTTGAGCGATCATCTTGCGGAACTTGTAACGCCATTCGTGTGCCTATAATCCTTTTCTTTTTTATTTTTTTTTTCAATGAGAAGGGGAGAGGAAAAAACTTGGGATCCCCTTGGTTTGGGTTTCTGCTTCCGAACTTTTATGAATCTTTGGAAAATTCAATCAAAAAGTTTCTAAGATGAACAGAAGCCAACTTCCATTTTAGGCACGTATAGAATTATTTATTCCTCTAGTTTCTCCTAGATTTCCAAAGATGGGATTTTTATTCTTGTCTTGTGTTTTTTCGTCTCTTCATTTTTTCAAGAATCAAACACAATTTACACAAGCATATCGTATTTCACTTATTCGTTTTTTTAAATGTATTGATTCTCCACATGCACACACTCACACCCCACACCTTCGCACCGTGTTTGATTAGACAGATCCCTTCGTTAATCTGCTTTTCACCGAGCACATCGCACTTCAAATGCTTGCTATGCAATATACTCCATCAGTATAGTACACTCATGCGAAGGATGCCGCAGCTTCTTAGCAGTGGTTTTGGTGCTAGATTAGATCTCCCATATTAGAATTGCAGCATGACTGGATGTTACTGATTTTGTTCATCTCCACTTGAGACCACAGATCATGACTTCAATGAAAAGTTTCCATTCAAGCAACTTCTTCCCCTTGGAAATGTCTCTCCCGTAACAAGTACTAGTAGTATTTCCCCCCCTCGAGAGTGTATATGGTGGTACCTTTACTCAGCTTTCGAAGTTCAAAAGTTTGATTTTTTATTCTGCTTCTTTATGCTATACACCTTCCATTCGAGACATGCAAGGACACATCAAATGATCCTTGTATGGTTTGTTCATGTTGATGGCTTTTCAATAAGAACGGAGCAAAAAGAAAATTGATGAGAATAAAAAAAAAAACTAGCTGCAATGTTTGGATAAAAAGAGTAAGAATATAGCTAATCACCGGTATTATACGGAAGCACATGTTTTCCCTCGGATTGTTCAAGAGAAGCCATCAACCGTTCAGAAACTGTCTCAGGTTTTGTAGATAATAATTTAAACTGATTAGTGATTCAAGCAGCTGGAATAGCTCAGTTGGCTAGAGCGTGTGGCTGTTAACCACAAGGTCGGAGGTTCAAGCCCTCCTTCTAGCGCTTCCAATTTTGTTTTTTTGTTTATTATTATTCCCCTCCTCTCGCTGGCCTTTAAATTGTTTTTGAGCTCAAGCAAATACATTTTGAAACAACTATCGATTTTTTCTATTGAATCTTCTAAGCAAACTAAAGGTATCTCGTCAAATTTGACATAGATTGTATAATGTTTTTTATCCTGTCTATTCAAATTGTTAAAAGGATATATTGCATGACACGTGGTACCATGTTTGCCTTTTTTTATAATTATTTTTATAAGTAGAAAAAAATTCAGATTATTTTAAAACAATGTTGGTTATAAGATTTAGACTAACAGTCAAGATCTTAATAGATAAATTTGACTATTAGCCTTAATTTGCTTAAAAATAATAGTTTTAGAATTCAATAAACTAAATTGATAGTCCATATCTTAATTTAATTACCATAAACTTGATAGTTTTATCCGTTTAATATATTTCTTTCCTCTTGAATGCTTATTTTACAAAATAATTGTAATTAATATGGATATTTCGTCATGAAATGAATAGAATTGATTGGAAATTGTAGTTTGATAATTTAGTTTAAAAATAAATCTTTAAATACATTTTTTTAGCTGAGGGTATTATGGATTTCAACTATTTTCTTTAGTTATTATTAACTTATTTATGAGATGAATTTTTAGTAAATTAAATATGATTGTATGAGATGACTGCCATTATTTTTTGTTGTAGATTTGATTTTAATCCCCGATTAATAGAATATCCTTGATTTTATATCTTTTTTCATGTGGTTAAAGGCATTTTGAATTAGTTGTGCACATCAATATTAAATTGACTTTTCTGCAAAGGTAGACTATCCACATGAGAAAACTCATACGATTTTTATTATGAATGGCTTGGTCAATTGTTTGAATTCCATTCATGGCTAACCCTCTAATTCTCTCTCTCTCTATATATGTGTTTCTGTAGACACACACACACCTATTAATTGTAGCATTTGATTTGGTGAAAAATGGTAATTGAACAAGACATGGGAGGCAAGGAATGTGAAAGGTTTTGGGTATGAGATATGAGAATGATTTTAGTAATTGGTCTAAGTATAAAGTGTGCTAAATAGATTAACATTAATAATTAAAAAAAAAAAACACTAAAGGAGGAGGAGAATTTTTATTGCACATTTCCTCACATATCATTATTCACTTGAATAGTAATATTTTTTCAAATTTATATTTTTTTTTCATTTTTTTTCTTATTGTGGCTAATGATGTAGTAGCTTCTAAAGCCATTTCACCTTTGGTTTTTTTGGGCTGAAAAAATCATCCATAAAAGTTATCTTTCCCTCTGGAGATCCAGAAGAAATGAAGCATGAAAATGTGAAAAAACAAAAAACCGTGAGCGGCAGGATTCGAACCTGCGCGGGCAGAGCCCACATGATTTCTAGTCATGCCCGATAACCACTCCGGCACGCCCACTACAGTTGACAATATTAATGTGAGAAATTATTTATATATTTTATATAATGGATTTGTTAATAAGAGCATCATAAAATTAAATAAAAGGAAAGTCAAGAAATAAACAAACCAAAGTGAAAGAATCTTCCAGATTGTCTCCATCGAATAAACTTCTAGCATTGAGAGTTAATGCCAGGATGGGATTTGTACACGTGGCCTATAATTTGCCTGTATTTTTGTATCGTGATATTTGTGTTGTTAACGAAACTATAACAAAGAAACGCAAGTAAAAATGAAATGATAATCAACATATTATATAGTATTTTTTAGTAAATAAATTAAGATTCATATATATATATAATTTAATTAAGATTCATATAAATTAAGAGCTCATATATTTAATAAAATAATTAAGGTTAGTTAATTTAAAATTTTTTAAGGTTATTAATTAACCATGTAATTAAATATCAGCTATTATTATATATAAAACAAAAAAGATTGAAATTAGTTAATTTTAAAATATTCAAGGTTATTTTTTCCTTTTAATCTCAGTGAACATCACTTTCTATATTTCCTATATTCTTTAAAGTAAAAACTAATATAACTTTAAGCTGTTTTTCTAAAAAAATCACTTTACGTTATTAAAAATAATATATATTTTTTAAAATAACTACAATTTTTTTGATGTTTTAATTTAAAATAAAGCTAAAAAAAAGAGAGTAGAGGGTCAAATCGGCTTCCAATCCCATTCTCGGATTTAGAAGACAAAAATGGTAATTAAAATGTTCTTTCGATCCTTACCTCGGCCATTGAACAAGGATTCAAATGTTGCTATTTTCATATTTAAAAAAGATAAAGTAAATTTAATACATCATGTTCTTGTGCATGGAAGTCAACGAAACCGATTTAAGAAACCAAAGCAATTGAAATTTAAGCTCCATGTGAATTTTCATGTCATATTTGTTTTTTCAAAAGTTTGAAAATCATGAGGCTTTTCTATAACTCAACGGCTCATGTACGATACTGACCATCACATGATCACCGCCTTGTTATACATGTTATTATTTGGTTTTATATTTTAAAAGTATTTTTAAAAAGAATTATTATTTTTTATTTTTTTATTTTAAATTAATATTTTTTAATGTTTTTGAATTATTTTGATGTGCTGATATAAAAAATAATTATTTTGATATATTTTTAAATAAAAAATATTTTAAAAAATAACTGCAATTACATTTTCAAACAGATTTAAAAAAACAAAAATATTAAAGCATGATTAAAAAAAATATTTGGGACCCATTTTGTTCCACTTTCTCTACGAAGCAACACTAATATTTTCACCGTCTAATTGTATTATTAGGAGTGTTTTAAAATAAGATAGTAATTATTTTTTAAAGTATTTTTTATTTATATATATATATATTAGTTTTTAAAAATTATTTTTGATATCAATATAATAAAAAAGAAATTCAGATTTTTATGAGGTAGAATGTTTGGGTTTGTTCATGGATCCAACCACTATAATCAATTTTCAATTCTCTTTAGGTGAATGATGATTAATTAAGATACAGATAGATTAAGAGGTTGTAATTAATCTCATGAGTCTATGAAGCTTATCTCCGCTCAAGACTCTTCGTATCATCCTAACTCTGCTATTAATCAAGACATTAATGATCTTGTGCATTCGGGCTGGCAGTGCAAGATTTTACATGCTCTCTGTGAAGGCAACGAACTTTCTAGCTCTTCTTGGTTCCTAGTTGTTAACTTAATGTATAACAAAGATAGAAAGTTATAGTTTTTGAAATCCTAGAAATTATAAATTAATTTAAGTTGCAGAGAAAGAAATTCAAGTTTTTTAAATTCTAAGATTGTAGAGAAAATCCCGTTAATTTTTTTTTGGATGTCAATAATACTAATAATCTTGGATAATATATTTTAAATAATAAAATATAAATTATTTAAATGGTAGCTAAAACCTAAAAACCAAATAAAATCCTAAAACATAATTAAGAAATGAATTTAAAAATAACTATCTAAAACTACATTTTATGAGTCAAACTTGGATATGATCTCGATCTCAATTAGTTATAACAAACTAATTCATTAAATAATTATATATATATATATTTTTTATAAATGTAAGTGTTTGAGTCAGTTTTTGCACACCTCAGCTAATTTCATGGACACTAAAGTTAATGACCATATAAGTTTCTAGTGACTATTATATTAGTAACCACATGAATCTAATATAAGACCATAGGAAAAGCAGATCTCTTAATCCCAAACTCAAGTTACATTATTAAATAAATTAACAAAAAAAAATCCACAATTTCACATATTGTTTGAGCTTTTTTAATTAGTTATTAGTGGTTTTGAGAGATTTGGAAACACTAATAAATAAATTAACAGTAGAATCACATTATTGGATTGTTGGGAGCACAATTGCCTACACTTTTCTCACATAAGAATACGGGAGAAAGACATAATAATTAAAATTTTCAATTAATTAGGTTTGTGGGATCATGTCACAGGAGACATTACAACGCAAAGAGCAGCTACACAGAACATTATAGTGTACACTTTGGTCTCGTGCTTCTTATTCTTTACGTGAGAAATCTCCCTTCTTTTGCACTTCTTTCAATCTTTTCCTGGGTAAATCTACTTTCTTTTTTATAAAATATGATACTATTCTTTTCCCAGCCCCTAAAGAAAAATGAAAGAGATGCTCTACTCGTCAAATTTCCCTTTTTTCCAGAAAAAAAGATGTTCTAATTTTCTTTTTTAGAGAATACATAGAAGATGTTCTTAATTCTGCTAGCACTAAAGAAACTTGGACAAAAAGAGTACAATTCTATTATGATTCTAAAAAATTAAAATCGACATCAAATTAATCAATGCATATATAGAAATTATCGATAACTGTGTCCCCTTCCTTCTTTGCCAGCACCAGAAAATGCTAATATGTATACAAATTTATCAATGCAAAGAAATAAAAAATGAAACATAAAAGAAAAATTAACAAATAATACTCTTTGAGATTTCACTTTGGGGATTAAATTATATATATTATTAATAAACATAATTTTATCTTTTTCTGCCATTTAATCTTGTTTCTTTTGTCATTCCTATTTTTATTTTTTTTATTAGAGGATAGTAACGGAAAGGAGTGACAATAAAAGCACCCCTTCCATACTAGGAAAAAAAAAAAAAAAAAACGTTATAGATGGGAAATTAGAATGACAACTACTTCTTTTGCTCTTGTAGAAGTACCACTAAATTATTTTTGGCACATTTATATAGGACATAAGATATACCACATGTACATTCTTGTAAGGTAAACATTACAATATTCGTTGGTTTTATTTTTATTTTATTTTATTTAAATGGATATTTGGGTCAAAGTACATGTACCTTGACTAATTCTTAAAAATTTTAAAATTAACTATTATGTAAGTTTTCAGTAGCTATTAATATTAATAATATTGGAACTTGAATATGAGATCATACAAAAAAAAAATCCATTGGTTATCAATATTCATCATTTTTATTTCTCAAGAATATCGTGTTCATGCTCTGTGCCCTTTGGCTTTGGGATCAAATTAAGAACCGGTCATGCTTTCTTCTCTAATGTAATGTCCTCAACATCATCTCTTTTCAAAATCACGTTCAATGAACCCCAGCTGGAATCCATGAAATTATTATGGATAATATCATATCTTTTCAACCCAATTTCAATCAATTAATTGATTCACGAAGTGGGCCTCAAACAGTTCAATGCCATAATGATTGTCGTCAAAGACATCAATGAATTATAAGTGATCAATGTCGGAAATAGTTGTCGTTATGGTGATGTAGACAAAATCAGTTTAAAAGTTATAAAAATAGAAAAAATAAAAATATAGGATGTCTCCTAAGTTTTTCCACTCATCATTATTTTTGTATATATAATATTACACCTGTGCTAATAAAACTATTATTTTCCTAAACTTTTTAAAAAATATTAAAAGCATGGAGATTTTTTTTTACATATCATTAACTTCAATCAAGCGATTCAATCTTGAAACCTGCTAACCTGATTCCTTAACTAATTCAAGTTTCAAATTAAACTGTATGAGAGCTGATTTAAAGTGAATTATTTAATTTAATGGGTCTAGAAAAACTTGGATGTCTAGTAAAAACATAATGTAACTTTTAAAAAAACTTGAAAATAATAATTTTTTTTTTAATATTGAGACAATGCCAAATTGGATTGATTTCGGTCACCCTAAGACCTGGGTCATAGACTTTAATGGGTTTAGTAATTTTGGTGTTTTTGTAAATTATTTTTATTTCATTTTATGATAAAATTAGATGCTTGCAAAATCAAGCACCAACTCTAAAACAGATGTTTATTTAAGTTTGTGATAAGCCTATAGAAAGTAGAAAAAAAATAAACCATGAATTTTATTTCCCAACCAATCCAATAGTGAAGAAGAATTGGGTAAACTTGCTAAATATGTTAATTGAGTAACCTGAGTCAACACGTTAAACTTGCAAACGAGGTAATGAACTTTAATGAGATTAATAACTTGTTTTTTAAAATTATTTTTTATTTAACTATATGATAACAAAAATTGATGATCACAAAATTGAACATCAAACCAATATTGAGACTTCTCTTAAGATTATGATAACCTTATAGAAAGAAAAAACAAAACAAATTATGAAACGCAATTTTCAATCAGCCTAGTATTTAAGGATGAAATAAAAAAATAAATAAAAAAAGAAAAAAAAGTTAAAATTGCTAAACCTATCAACAGGCCCATGGATTTTCTAAAATTTAATAACATGTTTTTTTTAAACTATTTTTTAAACTAAACAATAAATAGAAAAATAAACGATCACATAGTCGAGTTTAATTAGTAAAAATATCGCTAAACCTGCGAATTGAGGTAACCAGGGTTACCTCGCCAAACTCACAAACCAAGTCATTGACTTCATAAAGTTTAATAACATAGTTTTTTTTAAATTATTTTTTATTTAACTAAATGTTTTTTAAAATAGACCATATTGTAATGCTGAGATATATTTTTGTGATATCAACTCGATGCTGAGATATTTTCTTGATACCGTTATAACCATATAAAAAGTAAATTAAAATAAATTATCAACTATAAATCTCTATAAACACATCATATAAGAACTAAATTAAAAAAAAAAATTAATAACCAAAGAAAAAAAAAAGTCAAGATGAAAAGAAAATAAAAAACAACATTATGAAGAAACAATGTTCCCCCACACCTTTCATCTTTATACTTGATAAAATAAGTGAAATTGTTTTGAGTAAATTTTTTATAATTTTAAAGAATAAATATGTGGATTTATGTCTCATATATTTTTATTATTTACATCTTTTTTATCTCAAAATAGTAACTATAAATCACACACTCTAAATCCAAGAATAGTCGAACTTTCTCTAAAAAACAAAGTCCTTAGAATTCGATATATTCTAAAAGGAGTCAAAATAAAATCTTGGGATGAAAAAGAAACTAAGCTTTAGAGGGTTTCCCTAATTAGTCGCTAAAATAAACTCATCTTTATGGGATGCTTTTTAATATGTTACTAACTACAGAAAAAGAACAAAAATCATCAACCTTAAAGCAACTCTACACACGTTTATGCCCAATCTGTCTGTACTTAAGCATTGAAAGCGTGCCATGCATCATGGATTTTTGCCTCACAAAAGGATCAGAATGATTGTAACCAAACTCACAAATTCTAATTAATCACCTCCTAATCTCTTTGGTAGGTCCTAATCAGGCACCGGCTACACACGTGCACGACCAGTTGGATAACCTTATTTCGGACCAGTCAAAAGTGACCAACCTTGCCTGAATTCTACCATTTCTAGCATCACAGCCAGCCTTGTCAAAAATCCAATGCTTGGGTCCCAAATGTGGCATCGCATCCTAATTCTCTTTGGTGAGGAGACAAGTTGGGTCCCTTTTGTTAAAATAATTCTTGTGGAGATCCTTTATCATATTAAAAGATGTTAATAATCAAGCTAGGCTATTTAGGCTTGGCTTAAATTCTATCTTGTTTAAATAATGGTCACCTTTTTTGTTTTGTTTTTTTTTGTCGAGCCTCTTTCTCCTAATCCTATCACACTCTTGATTTGTGTTGTAGCATCAAATGCTTTGCACACCCCTTCCCGAAGATTGATTTGCAACTTCAAACATTTTTAAAAATCTAGTTGCTTCAGTATTTAGAGATTGACAAGTTTCAACTACCGTATTAGGAACACCTTGATGATAACATCCATTACCTATTCTTATATCATGCTGACCCACTACTTGAATTTTTAGATTTAATGACATGATTTTCTATCAGTATTTATACTCACAGTTCATCAGTAAGAAACTTACCAACAGGTTCATGAACAAAAATAATTTGTTAGATAAACTCTCATCGTTGATTTGTTGTCTATTGGTAGTAATTTTACAGATAGATTTATTGATGGACAAAGCGTGCAAAAAAGTAATTTACCCTTTTTATTCTGTTAGCATTTCCATCGATGGATATAACATATCATCGATGAAAAAAATCATATGCCATTCCATCAGTGATTTTTTTTCGCTTGTCCATATGTCTGTTAGTGAATTTGACATATAATAGTCTAACAAACCATTTGTTATTTTGTCGGTGAGTAAATAGTAGCAATATCATTTGCAGAGAATCCTTTTCTGACTCTCTAAAATATATCGACGGACTAAGTCCATCAGTAAACCCGTCAGTAATAATTTAAGACACACACACACATATATATTTAAAAATCTATTAAACAGAAATAGAAAATAATTAAAAATAAATAAATGAATATAAAATTCAAATATTTATTATAAATTTAAACATTTATAAGTTCAAATATAATTAAACTATAATAGAGGTGCTGGAGGAAGAGGGCGAGGAGGCAGGTCTTTGCCTGGACTGTGGGGAGAATAAGAAGGAGCACATGTACCACCTATGAGATCTCATTTTCTTTACCAATCGGCGGAGTTTGACCGTTTTAATAATGTGTCGTTTATAATCAGTAGCAAGATGAGTTGTCTAATCTTTAACTCGTTAGTCTAAAATTGCCTCGAACTCTAGAGTTTGAGTGCTCAAAAATAATTATGAGGATCCAACGATTGAAACATTGTTGTTCATTTGAAATTCCTCAACTGTAGTGTATGTATACCGATTTCTATCAAGTCTACTAGATGATTATGCCTCAAACCATAAAAATACGGATCGAGATCCGGATATGTTGATGGAACATCATTGCATCTCTCTTTCAATCAGGTTTTATATGTATCCTAAAAAAAAAATCAACAAGTTCAAAAAAATAATAATTTAAGAAAAAAAATAGTTGAAAACAACATACCAGGCACAAAGTACTAAGCTCGGATATCTACAAGTTTTTGTATTTTTTTTTTGTGGTCATCAATTTGCACGTGCGTTTCCATAAAAACCTCAATCGGGCTTGGTTTGCATCCAAAAACTATGGCCTGCATTGTTGTTAGTTAAATATATTTATAAAAAAACAACAAATAAAAAAATGGATGTTATTAAAAAAGAATTTCACCATCTATTTTGCATGTAAAATGAATAAAATGGAGCCACTAATATGTGGAACGGAGCCATGAACACGCCAATTCTCCAAATTAGAGTGTGATCTTTACACAAAATGATTGAACACCATGTATTGAATATATCTTGTCCACACGACCTTCCTTTCAAATTGCCATCTTTTTATCAGCTTGGTAGCTCTTTTTCAAAATTTATTACCAATAGCTTACCCATCACATCAATACGAATAACAGAGGCACTTGATAATCTGTTGGAATTTATTACCAATAGCTGGTTTCAGGTGGTAATGGCGAGTAATTTTTTAGCAATAAAACATCTTAGTCGATAACGTGTAAGAAATATCTTGAAAGGGAAAAATCTGGTTGTTACTCGGTTGGAGGACATTCCCTCTCCTGCAAATAGTCCTACCAACCCCTTTCCAATAAATATTAACTCTTGCATGCAAGAACAAACATGCAGTTGTTCCTAGTTGGAAAAACTCTGCCATCGATTTGCAAGAAAATCAAGCACTTGCAATTAAATAGAATATTAAAATTTATTCAGAGTTGCAAAGATAATAGAAATCGGTTGAAAATTTTGCAAGGGAAAAGAAATTAATCGGTGGATAATCTCCTTTCAAAGAGCACTCTTCCTAGGAGTATTTCCCACCTAGGAGATAAGGTCTGAATTATATGTTGGGAGCATTGATCCTTGTTGAAAAAAATACAAAGTAATACTGTTTTTGTTTTGTTTTTTTTTTTATTATTGATTTTTTTTTTTAAGTTAGGAGGTTGAAATTTAAAGTGTTTTTGTTTTGAAAAAAAAGCTTGAAACAGTGTTTTTGGTGTATTTGAAATTGTAGTAATGGTGATAATTTAAAGTGTTTTTATTTAGAAATATATTAAAATATATTTTTTTATTTTTTAAAAAATATTTTTAATATCAACACATTAAAACTATTAAAAAATATTAAAAAAACAATTCATTTTAAACAAAAAACAATTTCAAGATTTGAGAAAACATAATTTACACGACATTCTCAAATATATCCTATTGTTTAGATTTCAGTACTCTGTTTTTGTTTTTCCATGAAGGAGTATATAAAAACAAAATATAAAAGGAAAACACTATAATAATTATGTTATTTTTGTGATATTTTGACCGAAATTTATAAATATCCCGACATTTTCACCTCTTTAATAGCATTTCTTTCCGTGAGAAATATTTTCTTTTGAAAGAGTTTCTCCATTTACTCATATTTTTAACAAATTGTTTCCCTTAGGTAATTCTAATCAAATTGTCATGTAATGAGTTGACTTTCATCAAAGAATCTGACTGCCAATTCAAATTTATCGTTACTAAGTACTTAATAAGCAATATTTAAAAATATATGACAATATTAATAGAAAGTAACTTTAGTCAAATATAAATACATCTTGTATTATATAAATAAAATAATTTAAACCTTCGCACTCTCTACCATATATATATATATATATATATATATATATATATATATATATTCAATTAGAGAACAAATTTGATCGTTTCTTTAATTCTGAATCTATTACCAAAATTTTCTTTCTATTAATTTTCTTTTCTTTCTTAAAAAAAACATGATTTTTGGAAGGAATTTTCTAGCAATTGAGTCGATGAGGTTAAGTAGGCAAGGTTTCATCATCAAACCAATCAAATTGTAAGAACCCTGTTTTAGAATTTGTCAAAGATAACTATGTAAGTAGTTCTATTCCCAAAATCTTTGTACAGAAACTAAGGAAGATTTGATAAGAAGACAAGGTCCTTAAATAGATAACAAAACATACCATTATAACATCATCATGACATAAATACCAAAATTCTCTTTTCCTAGAAAATCAAAGTTATTAAACATAGTTTTTTTTGCGAAGCTCACTTGAAATAACTCTTGGATTAATTAAAATAATATTATTTTAATTTAAAAAAATTAAAATGATATTATTTAACTTTTTATATAAAAAAATCAAATTAATTTTAACTAGATTGACTAAGTTGATGCTTAATCTTTTTAATTGATCAAAATTTTGTTGTTTCAATTTTTTTTCTTCCCATTTGAATCCCAACAGGTAAAATAGAAAATTTAAAACAAATTCCATTTACCATCTAAATCAATATTTACTATTAAGAAAAAAACAATATAAGTCAACAGTAACTATTTCAAATGTTAAATAAATCTTCTTTTCTTATCCAAAGCTAGGTGAATTCTAATAATTCATAAGAGTTATATATATATATATATAGCCTCATTTGTTTACTTAGAACTGAAAAATAAATTCTTTCACCTTCTCATGAAAAAGCTTGAACTCAAGCACGCTTTCGGGCTCGAGCTATGGCTAGTTTTGCCTCTACACGTAGAGAGGTTGTTGGAGGTTGGCAAAAGACCTTTGGATGGTCACCAAACTACAAAGCAATCCTTGGTATGATACACATGTCCTAATCAATTTCTTTTCTTGTCTGAATTTTCGTTCCCGAAAAACCCCATAAGGTCACAGGTCTCACCTTTTACATATATACTAGTTATATGACCCGCGCAATGCCGCGGGTCATTTTTTTTTGGTATAAAAAATATATAAAAAATTAAAAATTAAAAGTTTTGAGTTTTTTTGTAAAGCTATATATACTCAAGAGTTTTGGGTTTGGTTACAACACCTGACCTAAGAGTAATATTAATAATATTATTAAACTTGCATGACCCAAATTTAAGTGAGCCTAACTGCAACACCGGACTCAAGAATATTGGATGTGGATCTGGTTATAAGATCGCGTCATAAAAATATGATAATTAAATAGATTAATTAAAAAAAACAAAGAAAAAAACCAACAGGAAAAAAAAAACTAATGAAGAAAAAAAAATTGAATTAATTGGGTTAACTCTTTAAACCAAGTTATGCCGTAAGACCTGGAATTCACACAATGAAAATTTGATAACTAAATAGAAAAAAAAATTGACGGTTTACCCAGAATTAACTGGATTAACCCATCAAGCCTAGGATACGTGTCATGAAAGTCTAATAATTAAATAAATAAAAATTTAACATTAACAAACTAAACTAAATGAAAAAAATTAATTAAAAAAAATCCGGGTTAACTCGTTAAATCAGGTTAACCCATCAAATCCGGGATTCGTATTATGAAAATCTGATAACTAAATAAAAAAAAATTAACATTATTAAACTAAATCAAACAAAAAAAATTCATTAAAAAAACAAAAAAATAAAAAAAAAGTTATATAATATAATTATAATTATAATATAATAATATATTAATAAGTGAAAGGCGTGGGGAAGCTACAGTGCTTTCCCACGCCTTTTAGTATATTGTTAATAATAATATATAATAATATATTAATAAGTGAAAGGCGTGGGGAAGCTACAGTGCTTTCCCCACGCCTTTTAGTATATTGTTAATAATAAGCCTTTGCCCCCTTCGTCATCTCTTTCGTGTTCTTATTTCATGACCCAATCTGAAAAACACTCTTTAACCCACAATCTTTCTTTTTTTTTCTTTAACCCACAATCTTCATCTTCTTGGTTGGTGCCCTTTCTTCTCTCATGCCTAAAACTTGCAGTTGTGGGGTTCTATTTGTCCACTCTGACATTAGCAGAAAGAATCCCTTGTTTCTCTACGTAATCAACTCATTTCCCCCTGAATAATAAAATACCATCAACTGAATCCAAACCCCAATAAAACCCATTTCATTTTTATAGGTTACGAGCTTCAGGGGACCATACACCTCTTCTTCATTGCCACCTGCTCCCTCTACGCGAATCCCCATTAAACTAATCAACCCTTCACGGCTTTACCTATACATACATACATACGTACGTACATACATTGCATTGATTTATGCAAACAAGGACCATAAACCATTGAAGTCCATTTCTTTCTTTCCCATCTCTCTCTCTCTCTCTCTCTCTCTAGTCTGTATAGAGAAAAGCAAATTCTCCCCCACCCTTCAAGCAAAGGAGGCATCAACTTTAACTTTTTTTATATTCTCTTTTTCTGGTTTCTGGGCCCTTGTGCATTCATTGTGATCTGCTTTCAAAATGGGGTTCTGTCAAGGCACTTGTGGAAACACAAAAGAGCCATCAAATATATCTACTTGTGATGCTCTCTCCGCTTCAACTATCATAGCCAAGGATTATTCCTTTGACTATGATAATGAGCTGAAAATGAAAGGTTTTTTGTCAAAAATGTTTTGGCAATCTGGTTTGGCCTGTTTTTTACCAAATGAGAGTGATGGAACCATTAAAAAGAGTAATAGCAAGAATGGAAGTTTAGAGCACAACAAGGCATGGCTGCTGGCAGAGTCCGGTGGTTGTGGTTCAGAGTTAACAAATTCTGACCCACACTCAGTTCACTCTTCTTTCAGGTTCAGTTTATGCTCTCAAGTTGAGCTTGAGTCAATGAACATGAATTCTTCAGCTTCTGCAACTGTTTTGATGGTGAATTTGGACAATGGATTGAATGAGACGAGAGCTAAAGAGCTTAAATGGAGGAGAATTCAGTCTCTTGAGAGGAGTATCTTTCCAGTTGCAAATTCTTTGGTCAGATTCAGTTATAGAGAAATTCTTGCTGCTACTAATAATTTCTCAAAAGGTAAGAGATGAAAATCTTTTGTTTTTGGTTTTGAATCTTGAAGTTGGTTTCTTGCTTGAGATTTTGATTTGTTCTTGTTGTGATGGTTAGGTAGAGTTTTGGGAAGGGGAGCTTTGAGCTTTGTTTTTAGAGGTAAAGTTGGGTTCTTGAGGACTGCTGTGGCAATTAAGAGATTAGACAAGGAGGATAAAGAGGCTTCAAAGGCATTTTGTAGAGAATTAATGATTGCTAGTTCTCTTTGCCACTCAAATATTGTGCCTCTTGTGGGGTTCTGTATTGATCCGGAGGAGGGTTTGTTCTTGGTGTACAAATATGTATCTGGTGGAAGCTTAGAACGCCATTTGCACGGTATAATTTCTTGTTCTTTGATTTGGAAATTTGAAATTTGATTGAATTTGGTGGAATTTGAGTAATTTATGGAATACCCTTCTGCAGATAAGAAGAAAGTAAAGGTAGGAGTCAAGGGTTCTTCAGGCCTTTCCTGGTCTGTGAGATACAAGGTTGCACTTGGAATTGCACAAGCAATTGCATATTTGCATAATGGAACTGAGAGATGTGTTGTTCATAGAGATATTAAACCCTCAAATATACTCCTTTCTTCCAAGAAAGTCCCGAAGGTAAGGGGGTTTGTTTTATGGTTTACAATCTCTCATTTAAGTGGTTCTGTGGTATTTGGAGTCAATTTTAGTCTACGCATGCTATTTTTATTGACCAATAATGACAATTCTGCTTGCAGTTGTGTGATTTCGGTTTAGCTACTTGGACTTCTGCACCTTCAGTCCCTTTCCTCTGTAAAACTGTCAAGGGGACATTTGGGTATGAGAAGAGAAACCATACATGTCTTTTTAATGGTTCAACAAATTTGTATTCTGATTAAATCTTTATTGCACAGCTACTTGGCTCCTGAGTATTTCCAGCATGGGAAAATATCTGATAAGACGGATGTGTATGCTTTTGGTGTGGTCCTACTGGAACTAATTACCGGAAGGAAGCCAATTGAAGCAAGAAGGCCACCGGGGGAAGAGAATTTGGTCCTATGGGTAGGTTACTGAATTAATTTCCTTCAAAATTTCCATTAGTCCTTTTGACTCTGTAATGCTTTTGATTGAAGGGCCCCTCTATAAGCTTTTCCATGAAGAGATAAGGCGATCTATTAGGCAACGCCATAGTCTACGAGCCACATTCTGATCATACCTATTTAGAATAAGTCAATCCTTTAATCAGACATCGAGCGAACATCAAAATTCTTAGTAAACTTTGAGCAAATATAACCTCTATCCTGTAGTTCTGTAAAAAGGATGGAATTCATGCACCAGTTTTTCCCTGCAGATTCTAGGGAAATCGATTGACAGTAAAGACTGTTATACTGGTGGCTAGAATTCTAGCTTTCGCTTGACTTTTTCATCTCCTTCTAGTTTACTTTCGACCTCAATTATATGACGACTTTAGCTAAAACATGAATTATTAAGCAATTGTCATCCCAGAATCATGCACGAATTTGCCAAATTTGTTGTAATATCATGTAGAGGATGATTTTATTTGTTCTCATGGTTTTGCTATTTTGAAGGATCCTATCATTACTAAATTTTACTATGATTTTTGCCTTAAAGCTCTAATAAAACCACGTGCTTTTGCTTTGGAAACAAGGTCACTCATAGTAGGATTTGATTGCACTATGAAAAATCATTTCGACTTGAGCAAGTAGCAAACAACCTATCATAAATATTGGCCATTTGTTCGCAACATGATGACATTTGTTCTTTTATTATGAATAGTATCTGCTTGGCTTGGATGTGAAATTGACATCATGGACCCTGCATTCTTTTGCAGGCTAAACCTCTATTGCAGAAGGGAAAAGGAGCCATTGAGGCGTTGGTTGATCCACGTCTTGAATGCACTTTGAGAAATACAACTCAAATAATCCAGATGATTCAGGCTGCCACCGCCTGTGTAAGTAATGAAGAATCTCGAAGGCCAGGAATAGACGAAATTATTGGCATACTGAGAGGTGAAGAACAACCAATCTACTCAAACAGGAAGAAGTCCAATTTTTCTGGGCTTATAGATTGTTACCCTCAGCTACAACAGACAAAAAGTGAGATGAATAGTCACTTAGCTTTGGCTATGTTAGGAGTTTCAGAATTTGAGGATGATGATCACCTTTATTGTCGTTAAAACATGGTATATTCAACTTTCTGATTTTTCTCTTTGGTGGTTTTGCTTTCTTTCTTTCTTTTCTTTCTTTTTTTGCTCTGAAGAGAAAAGGCCTGGAAATCAGAATCAAAACGAGTGTTGAAATTGTAAGTAGGAAAAACGAGTTTGCTTAAAAGTGTGTAAATAGCTTCCATTCTGCTGCCCTCGGCTTCAATGGGCCAACAAGATAGATTTTATTTAAAGGCTAAACTTCTAATTTTATAATCTTGGAAGCAATACGCTGATTTTCTAGTTATCTTCCCTTGATGATTGTAAAGACTGAAAGTAATAGATTCATTTCAAGGTTAGACTTATTATTTTATATTTCTTATACACAACATGCAGATTTACTTGTTTTCTTTACTTGTTGATAGTAGAAAAGCTTGAATATGATGCCTCTTATCGTTCATGCGTGTGTTTGTTGGCCTGAATCAAGTGGGACAAAGCAGTTTATCGTGAAATGTGAATTCTGAGTTCTCGAGAGGCCATAACTTGCATACTAGCATATGGTTTTTCACTAAATCTTTGTACATGACCGAACTTGAAGATCATACTGCAGTAAATAGCCAAGGAATTGAGCTTCCTATGACCATAAAATGATAGCATGACGATCACAATCAATGGCTAAAATTAAGATGCTGGTCAATTTTTTGTGCATTTAAAATTTTCTGGAATAGGAGCCATTTTTCAGAATTGGGATCTGAAAGCGTGAACTGGCAACGTCTTGTTTGACCACAAAACCACTCTGTTGTTGCAATATCACATCCAAATACCAAAGATACCTAATTTCACATATAGAAACATTAGTTGATAAAGATGTTTGTAGTGTAGCTGCGAAAGCAAGTCTGTGTCAATCAAAATTCATTTAGACTTGCTGCTGCCTTAAACAATCATAGATTACAGCACATCTTAAGTAAAAACAACAAAGAAAAGGAAAGGATATATGTTGAAAGATTAAAATATCTTAGCAACATCCTTCATCAGGCCACTGTTAGCCTTAGCAAAATCTAAGAACTCCTGATATGAAATGGATCCATCACCATCGGTATCTATCTCAGCCATCATGCGCTTGACCTCCTCTGCTGTGACTGAGCCGAGGGTCTTCAAGCAATCGCCCAGCTCTGCTGCAGAGATCTTGCCATCACCATTCAAGTCGAATCTTTTGAAAATGCGATTCAGCTCAGCTTGTTCGTCAGCCATGTTGGTGTTAAAAGAGTGTTTTGATCCTGGTCTTGTAACTGAATGAGGATGATTGGGAGGTAAAAGAATTGGGTTTTTAAAGAGATGATTTGTTTGTGTTTAACTCTAAGTTCATCCAATGAATTCGGGAAAGGAATGGATTGCCTGAAAACTCTCAACTATTTTGTCCATAAATATCCATCGGTTGAAAATGGACAAATCTAAACTTAGAATTTGTTCAAAAAACCAAGAGAAAAATTAGGACAAAACATGGGATGTGATTCGTATGACTCGACTCCTACAAGGAAACATAGGATGTGTCATTGGTTGACATCAGCTTGTCAAATAATGAAGAGTTATAGTTAAAGCAATAACTACTGTAGATTTTTGTTCTTTGGGACTCGTGTTGAAACATTGCGAGTGTAGAAAAATGTCTAAATTTTGACAGGAACTAATGGGAAATTTCTTTGGTTGTTTCAATAATATCAAGCTTTTCATTACAACATAGCTTTGAGAGCAAGTCCTCCCCAAGAGAGCCTCCAAATTATTAAGCACTTGATATCTCTACTTGGAGGTCAAGGTTCAAATATTGGAAGACTTGAGATTTACGCTTGGAGATCTGGGTTCAAATATTGGGAGAGGGAGTAAGAAGGGGAAAAGTTACTTCCTTTTGTAGCCTAAGAAGCGTTGTAGAAAATTAAGAGGATATTTGAGAGCAAATTAGATGATGCTCAATATTCAAGCAAACTTACAATATTGGTTTTGCAGTTATGTTGATGTGGGTCGTATCAAGGCTAGGTTTTCTGCAGGAAGCCTATAGGGAAAGAATACAAGGCTTATACCAGCTGCAGATTGAATCGTGAACTTAATCAATTAGATTCTTTCTGTTTAAAAGATCACAGCTGATGGGAGTTTATCAAAATTTTGCAGGCCTTACTTGTCAAGAAGCACTTCATTAGTAGGGTGAGGGAGTCATATAAATTGCAGAGACAAAGACAATAGAAATCACAAAAATTGTAAATTTGTTTTATTGGTGGAGTCCTCACCTGAATGTTTACAATATGGTTGGTGTTACCCGCAAGAGTCAAATGATTTCACTCAACAGATTATGGTGAACTTACAACAATGAACTGGGTAGATATGTTTTGAACTATAGAATTAAATAGATCCTACACTACCACCACCCTCCATTGCTAGCATTGTCGAACAATCCAATGAATCGGAATGGAATTTATTACCTAATCACAGATATCACAAGAAACCCTATCCAACAGAATGAAGGATGGCATTGTGCACAGCT
This sequence comes from Populus alba, assembly GCF_005239225.2. Lineage (NCBI taxonomy): Eukaryota > Viridiplantae > Streptophyta > Magnoliopsida > Malpighiales > Salicaceae > Populus > Populus alba. The sequence continues at coordinate 17,981,735 of NC_133300.1, read as the reverse complement.
TCTCTGGTTGGTAAAGCTGAAATTGCACCTCTCTCCTTAACAGTCAATGCACCACAGGCATTAGCAAACATCAGAGCTTCTCGTAATCGGTCCTCATTCTTAAAGATTAAAATAAGATGGATCAGATGGTAAAGTGCTTTACGATGTTACAAGATGAAGTGCACTGTTTATTAAACAAGAAATCATGAAAACCAAAGACAATATTGCACTAGTTTGCATGACAACATTAACCTGGAATGTCTGTAAATCAAAGAATATCATAAAATAATCCTACTGGAGATTGGAAACCAAAATTGCATAAATAGATACATAAATTTTGGATGGTGGAAAGAAAAATAAATTGGGAGTTAAGCAATTTTGAGAAGTTCTCAACATTGTCTAGCTCTATGAAGTCCTTGCATGGTTATAACAAACTCCCTACCAAATATTATCCCTTCTAAGCACAGCCGAAGATCAAGTTTCTTCTATACAATGGAAGAAAGCACCCTATATTCGTTATATGTTTGCATGAAATGATAGAACAGGAACGTATAAGGTTACTGAGATTGCCAAGGGCAGATCCAAAACTCAAATGTTTCAGTCAACGGTTGATATATTGCAAAGGTACGATTATGCAATACATACAAACAAACAAATTTGCATTATGATGAAGATACCAAATGCATACATGTAAATTTGTGCATGCACACATACAGCAGCAGTATTGACCTCAAGAAACTACCATTTTTAAATCAATTTGTTAATGGCATTACCTGGAGCAAGGAGAGATCCTTAGCTAGCTGTGACAATATTCCAGCAACAAATGCATCCCCAGCACCAGTGGTGTCCACAGCATCTACCTTTAAGCCCTTCACTCTCCCATTGAACTCCTGAAAACATATAAGAAGCTACTTAGCAACAAAGTTAGAAGAAAAGGTTATCTGCAAGCTAGGGAGATTTCACAGAGCATTAGCACTATGTTAGAAGCTCAATCAGTTTAAAAATCATAGTACATTTTCCCTGAATTTACAAGTCAAATCCTCCAAATTGATAGAAAGAAAGCATTTTATAGCTGCTCTCAACAGAACAAACTTACATATGCAAAGAAGGTTTTTATCAAATTGCAGTTTTAGGTTAGAGTCGATAAAATATTTTCCAGTCACAATAATTCTCTCAATCAAAATATCTAGATTGCTTCTCCATTCCTGTTGTTCTTCAATGTTACATGCTGCAGCAAGACTCTCACTTTCTCTCTCATGTAACTAAGGCTGTGGAGGTCCATCTTATATCAATTCCTGTCATCACCCAATCTCAAAGAAATAATACAGCAAAACAATATTTCTCACTGACATGCATGGGTGAGGAGGATGGGGGGTATTGTAAGTTGTAAAAGTAAATGCTAAATGACATATTTTTAGGACTTACTTTGGTGTAATACCTGCAGCCCTCGGGCCCTTCGGTGACAAGAAGCAATTTATGATTTGGATGGCATAGCTTACGAACAACAGCATCATCATATGGATCTTCTCCTTTAGTCAAGAAGGATATCTCTTCTTCACTTATCTGAAAGACATAATTTAAATGTGACTGTCAGAGTAGTTTTTTTATCCAGATTGTGCCTAGTACATACACATTAGGGGAAGGAAAACAATTAAGAACCAAGGTACTTCCCTTAATAATATCAGCAGTGTCCCAAATGCTCAGAATTCCTTCTCTTGCACTCTCTGCAGAAGGCCATAGTGGAAGCCTCAGGTTAGGATCGTAGGATAAAACAACACCTGCATCCTTGGCAGCTTTTGCTGCAGCAATGTGGGCTGATTTGCATGGCTCTGTTATAAGACTTATAGAGCCATAATGAAATATTTTTGCCTGCCAGGGGACAGAAAAGAGGAGAAACAAATGATTTTTTATCTTATCTTTTTTAAAACCAGTGGGACTTAAATCTAGATTTTAAATTAGTTTTATCTAATAAGGTGCCCGAAGAGCAGTAAAATCTTCATAAGTACTAAAATAATGAAAAACTATAATCTCTGTCATTCAAATTAAAAACGTAATTCATACGTAAATTAAAAGTTTACATAGTTAAGTTAAATCTATCATTCCATTTTGGGTCTGTTAGGTGTTTCTTTTTAAGAAACTACAGACTTTTGAGTCCAAGAACCATTTCTGCCCCATTGATTTATCATTCTTTTATAAAAAAATTCAAAAGGTGCCTGAGCAAATGACTATATTTCAAAAAAATATTTAAAAGATGATGAAGATGAAGATGAACAGGCAATATTTGCACTGCATCTTCCATTTTCAAAATCTTCTATAAAAGGGATTTTTTGCGCTTTTAATTTTTAAGCAATCATTACAAGTATAAACCTCACATACCTTTCTAATCAAATCTAGATCAAGTTCAGCTTCTTGAAGCAACATATCTGCACTAGGATTACGGTAAAACATGAACTCACGTTCCCCATCACTCCTTAATGTAACAAATGCTATAGCAGTCCGTGCACCAGGATCAAAACGTATCCCTTCACTGTTCACATTATTCTCCTTTAATATTTCAGCAAGCATGTATGCAAACTCATCTTCACCAACCTGTGCATGTCGTACAAAAGATTCAAGATCTGAGAGAATAGACAGGAGATAAAATATCCATGGTTAATTTATGTCGAAAACACACACAAATATGATAAATAAAAGCATGGAATGGCATGCTATGAAACTGATGCCCAGTTAAATTTTAGAAGAAAGAGGGCATAAGCAATCCTTTGTCAAGAATGCACTAGGTTGAAAGAACAATCAATATAACTATGTTATTAACAAAGCGAACTATTGCTTTGACAGCTCCTGGCTTTTACAGATATGTTTTCTATCTCCAACTATCCATAGTCTATAAGCAATAAATCAATTTCCATTCAACTCAAAGAGGTTGATGGCAGTTTTTCACTGTTAGATATCATGAATTTCTAGGAAAGAGTTTGTGGTAGTGGATGCACAGAAGCATTTAAATTCCTAAGCTGCTGTGCCATACAAATTCAGAAAACTCCTGGAATCAGCAAGCAAAATCTCTGTGAAACAAGAAGGTTGTTCTGTGTCTTGAAGCAATTAAGATGGAGAAAGGAAACATAGATGACACTATAATAGGATCCTAAATTTAATACCACAATCCTAGATTACCCAGCCCTATAGAATCGAAAAACCAGTCAGGCAGAAGTTTTAATCCACTCCTTAACAAATTGGCTATTTGAAAATGAATTTATCCTTCCTTATTTTCTACTCATTTCCACAAAAATGGATTGATATTATCATAATGGTACCTTCCCAATAAATGCTGATGAGCCACCAAGACGAGCAATACCGACAGCAACATTAGCAGGTGCACCTCCTGGAGCCTTTTTAAATGCTGGCGCATCAGCCAATGAAAGTCCACTAATGGTTGGGACAAAGTCAATTAGCATTTCACCAAAGCAAACCACAAGAGAGGAATCTTTCGTTTCTGGTAACCCATCACCTCCTAATGCTTTACCTAGTATGCATAAGAAAGGAAGCAAATTAAAGGGTCAAGAGTCATGTAACAAGTTGATGAAAAGTTGAAAAAAGAGAGAAAAGAAGTTCAAATATCTAAATAGATAGAAAAAACAGAAACGTAATGCATTTGGTAAAAGAAGTTGATGCCCAAGGGAATTTGAACTATAAAGGCAGAAAAAATTTCTTCTCTCTTCCTGTCAGAATATGTTTCTCAAGACAGCAGAACAAAGCTCAATGAGCCAAAACTGTTAAAGAATTTGATGCCTCTTGATGATATGACATCTACAAGATTGGAACTTTATAGGCTTTAAAGCTCAAAAATATTCTCTGACTCTTCTAAATTTATCATTTAACAAAAAAAGTTAAAAACAAAAACACAACCTGAGATTCAACTTGACATCTACTACGCTATTATGAGACTAAAACTGGCAGAATCCAAAACTTGATCATCGAAACTTCAATTTAAAAGACATGGCCAGTCGTTTCCAACAAGAATCAGTGCAATTTAAACTGACTATGAAGAACCCATCAAGGAAAAAACACTTTGACATACATCAAAACTCAAGATAAAGAGAAGTACAAGATAAAGTGAAGTAATTTATGATTCCAAGAAACAAAAAATGCTTACTTTGGAAGCTCAGTCGAGGAATGGAAACCGAAGAAGGGCAAGAAAAAGCTGAGGCTTTAACATTCCCTCCTCTAAAACTAAGTTCTTGACGAGAAGACAAAGCCACACTACCTAAACGAAAAGCAGTAGAGTGAAGAGCAGCCATGCACTTCAAAATCAAAACTTGCTAACAAATTGTGGTTGCTTAGTTCTTATGATCTGATAAGCCAATTGGGTTTTGGACTTAGTTGTTAGAGAGAGATATGGAGTGTTTTGAGGGGTGGAGGGAGTGTTGTTGGATAAAAACAATGGAGATTTGAGCGGAGGATGCAGGAGAGTGAAGTAGTTTGTTGTTTGTCTTGTGGATTATGGACAAGACGACGCTGTTTACTCTTGCTTTGCTTAGGTAGTCTGTTGATGGCTATTCCCTGGTCTCTCGAGTTTGGAATGCATAAATTTTTTTTTATGTTTTAAAAGTGATACAAAAGAATTTTGAAGTTTTTTATATATATTTTTAAATTGTTTTAACATTTTGATATTAAAAATAATTTTAAAATTAAAAAAATATTAGTATAATAAATTTTTAAATAAAAAATACTTTAAAAATAATTATTATTACTATATTAAACGAGTATTAAAATTAGTTTTTCTCCTATTTTTTTTCATGATTCCCTTTAATATATATATATATATATGATTTTGATTATGGGATTGCCGTTGTTTAGATAGCAATCCAAAACATTTTGTATTGTTCGAAATCAAAACAATTGTAGGTAAGAAAAACCTACAAATTACTTATTTATTTCATTAATGATGATTTAAGGTAAAAGAAAAATGGAAATTGAGCAATCATATTTCTCTATTGCTAAGGCCCAGATTTTACAATCCATTTCATAATGCTAATTGGTTTGTTCATCCTTAAATAGTTACATAATGACTTTTGTTTTTAGAATTACATAAATAAAACTTATATTCAAAACCAGGGATCATTTATAAGATTAATTGTTACAAAAAAAAAAGTGCATTAAAATGATTCAATTAAACATATCTTAATTTAGGAAATAACAATTTTTTTTATTATTATTAATATGAGTGTCCGAATTAACTTGTGCATATTTTAACTAATCTTACGGGCCCTGAAGTTAACGATCGTATAAGCTTCCAATAGCCATTATCTTAATAACCACAGGGCTCGAACCTGAGATCACGGTGAAAGTAAATCTCTTAGTCCTAAATCCTTATCATTAGACTACCTACTAGATTGTTAGAAATAAAAATTTTAGTATTAGCTAGAGATCAAAAACAAAGTATACATAATTTTTTTCAAGGATAATTTATTCATATGATGTGACAGAAAATGCATGGAGGTTGAAATTTCAGCCTTTTCTTTACAATAAAACGAATAATTTATTTATATTAACACCTAATCTATTTTGTGAGTTAACCTGAAAAAATAAAATTTAAAACTTATTTTGAATAGAGTTTTTAGTTAAATAAGGTAAAATATTAATTTAAATAGATTTTTAATAATTTAGTTGATTTAATCAAACTTAAATCTAATTTAGACTTGATCAGATGAATATAAAAAAAATGATTGAAATATTATTGTTTTAATAAATATAGTTATCCCAGCAACATGTTAATTGACTCAATAGCATAAGATTAAAGACAACTTATGCATTTTAATCTTAGCCATAGGCCGGTAAATATAGCCCACGACAAATATAAAATAGAGATCAAGCCCAGATAAATAGGGGTCAAGCCCAGATAAATAGGGCTGATCCCAGATAAAGCAGAAAGTTATAAAGCCCAGTGCCCTTTCCTTGTCGACCCAGCTCATTCCTGATTCCTTCCGTCTATTTCTAAACCCTATGAATTCTCCGAAAATTTTATTTTATGGTACTTAATTATTGGATATTTACAATATAAAAAAATGATATCTGATCCTATAAAAAAGTGATAAAAATTCCTTTTCCTAATAAATAATAATTATTTTTAATTATCTCTTTTTATATCTATCTCTTTCATATACTATATACTATAAGTTTTTAATAGTTATTTTGAGTGTCATAAAATATCTCCCAACCCTCATGAATAATTATATTTTTAAATGGTGCCATTATGGACTGCAAGATTTGTTGATGTTAATAGCAACTATCCTTATTATAAATTCATTGAGATTCTCAATAAATTTTAATAATGCATAGTTTTTGTTTAATATATTCATTAAACATGTACTGCATTAATATTTTTAGTAAATAAAAATCATATAAACAATACATTAAAACTGTGAAAATTATCATACTTGTCATGCTTGCCTAGAGTCATTAGTTAACTTGGGAGGTCAAATTTATTACATTCAAAGTAAAATCATTTTTATTTTTTTTTTAATTTTGATTTAATCGGATTTGATTAGATCTATTAAATTATGGTTTAACTCGTGAAATTATTCATGTTTAACTAAATTAATATAAAAAACAGTATAAAATTTAACTTTGTTTAGTCAAGCTTGAAATTTTCTACAAGGAGCCAGGTTTAATAATGATATTTGAAAGGCAAAAAGTTTATTTATAACATGGAACTCATATTGACCCTCTATTTTTCTCTACAATGGCCGTTAATATAGTTATAATTGTGAACTCATATTGACGGTATTATAACGTGGAATAAAGTTAACAAATTACTCCTATTTTTTTTTTTGAAAAGTATAGAAGTAAAGTATAATTGACTGGCAGCATTAGTAGAACTAATTACAAGTCCAAGCCCTACATAATTCGTTTCCATAACACTCAAAAGCAGACACTATCACCTTTAACAATATCTTACTCCATTATCTCCAGATATCATGCTCAACTGTCCCATTTGGAATTTACTCGCTCGTTGCGGTTCGTTCACTTGTGTGCTTGTCACCACATTTAAAACTGCAACACACACAAATCCTTTTCATTGTTTTAAATGTTTTGAATGGCTCTGGTTTTTTAAAATATTTTTTGATTTTTTAAAATTTATTTTTAATATAAACATATTAAAATAACTTGAAAATACAAAAAAAAATTAAATTTTTTTAAAAATATTTTTGAGAAAAAAAACTTGAGCCGTTTGCTATCTCATAATTTAAATACACCAAACTCTTATCTTCTGGTTTTAAGAGTGTGTTTATCATGGTAATTGTAATTAAGATTAAAGTTAGGTACAACTTAATCATATATAAAATTCAACCATAAAAATTATTTTTTTAAAAAAATTTCTTTTAAATTTTATACACAAAACTCAAAACTCAATCCCAACTACAAAAATAAATACATCCTGGTCGGTATACATTCAAGGCTGTTCAGGATCCTTCAGGAAGTGTCCCAGTGGAGCTGGTAAATGTTCTTGGACGCGTATTTATGTCAGAAAACTCGTACAATGTCGGCCCTCTTGCTTGATATCAAAATATCAGAATATCTAATCATTTAGGTAGTGGTAATGTGGTAAAAGCCTGAGACTAAAAAGTTTACTTCCTTTATAGTCTCAGGTTCAAACCTTAGATTGCTCATATGATGACAATTGGAGACTTACATGGTCGTTAACTTCAGGACCCGTGAGATTAGTTGAGGTGCGCGCAAGCTAACCTGGACACCATGTTAATAATAATAAAAAAATAATAAAATATCTAATCTTCTTGTTCATAATAATAATAATAATAATAATAATAATAAATAAATAAGATCCGATTAGATCCAATGTTCTGTCCAATATTTCACAACTTTCTGAGAAAGACCAGTAAGTTTTTCCCCCCTCTTAACAGCTACCTAGGATAATCTTTTATTAGTTTACACTAGTAGCTATTTTACCCGTATTTCTCCGTGTGTTGAAATTTGTTTTTAATAAAAAAACAATATAGGGTTTCCAACATATTTTTTTTAACAAAAAAAAAATCATAAACATGTATAAAAAAATTTATAAGTATTTAATTAAATAAATTAAGAATTATTTGTGATAATAAATATATATAAAAAGTTCAACCCAGGTTGGATGATTTTTTTTCTAACACAAAATAACAAACGTGAAGGTACTATTAACATATTTAAAGAGTTGATTTTTTTTTTATTGAAATTTAGCGACTCCTCTCTTCTTTGTCTACCATCTGATAAATAGTAAAATAAAGTTTCATACAAAAAGTGAATTTCAAAAATCCACAAGGACCGAAATGTATTATTAGGAAAGAATAAGGGCCAAAGTTAACTTTTTTCAAAAACTTTCAAAAATGATTTACATTTGTATTCTATATGGCATTAATTCATCATAAATTACTATATTTGACATCTCTTCAAAAGATCATTTCTATTCAATGAAATGAAAGAGATTCCAGTGAATTAAAAGGAAAAAAAATACAAAGGATGAATTTTATTTTCAATAATAATAAGTAAATGCCTTTTTTATTTTCAATAATATAAAGGATGAATTTTTTTTCGTGAAATTGTAGGGATTATATATTCATAATAAGATATCATGATTGAACAACTTGTTGATACAAATAATATCCAAATATCTATAGAATTTATATAATTACTTCTTTTCCTATCAACCATTTACCTAGCCAACATTTAGTTGTTTGATATGCATTCAATATATATATATATTTTTTATCACAACCTTCTTTAGACTTATACTCAAAATGATATTAATGTAGGAAATATAAACCTACTTACCATTTAAACCAAACCTCCAAAGTTTATGAAGACTAATAAGTATTATTGATAATAACGGAGAAAATTGAACATAAAGCACGAAATTGTATAAATTAATGCCCATCAACTCAACTCGTTTTCTTTGTTTCAACGTGTAAATTATATTTTATTTCAAGTTATCTAGAATTGAACTCAAATGAATTGTTCTGACCATCTATCCAATCCATTGGATTTGTTAAGCAAAGCATCCACATGGGTATACTTTGGACCCGACTTTTCTTTTTCTAGAATGCAAGAATCCATCTTTTTGCCTGGTTTGAATACTTGTTTCAAACTGTCATAACTACCAAAACTCCTCAACATATTGGCAACGAAAAGAAAAAAGAAAAAGAAAAAGGAAAAAAAGACTTCAATGATGTCCCAAACTTTGTTTCCACCAAGATGTCCTTTTCAGCCGTTTCTTTGCTTCAAGATTTTGATTACACGCTTATAAAGTCACATAAGCAAACAGGAGCACGCATGCGTTGAGCAAGTATTCCTTCATTATTATAATAGCAAACTCTCAATTTGTTGGATGTCTTTTATCCCCTTCTAAGAAGTCGTTCTATAATATATAGTTTTTTTTTAGTATATATGTATTGTAAATTCGTAGTCATAAATGGTAAAATAAAGGCTAGTTGCCAAATTTGATTATGATATATACTAACTCGATTTCTAGCCATTTACTATTATTATTACAATAAATTAAATTATGATAAAAAAAAATCCAATCTTGGCCAATTATAAGAAATATATCCTTTGGGGATCGAAAGGAAAGAATTTGGACAACGGAATTTAACCCAAGAGATGAGGACGACTTAACATAATAAATCATACCTTAATCCGTGGGCATTTGCCTTTTGACTGCAAAAAAGACTTCAAGGTGTAAAAGCAGCTCCAAATGTTTAACCGAGGGCTATTCTTCTTCTCCTATTTATTTTTATATTTTAAAAATATATATTTTAATTATTTTTACTTTAAATTAATATTTTTTTAGTATTATATAATCATTTTAATATGCTAATATTAAAAATAATTTTTTTAAAATAAAAAATATTATTTTAATACTTTTCCAAGTAAAAAATATTTTGAAAAACAACCACAACTATATTTTTAAAAATATTTTTATTATCAATAGATACCGTGTTTTATAATATATATTGTTATATTTGATTGAAGAGATAAAAACAAAATAGTAGTTTCCAAATAATTTTAAAATGAATTTATAAGTAATGTTTATCTCTACTGTTTTTTTTTTTTTTTTTTTTTTTTATTATTGCAAAACAATAATTGAATGCTATCTTAAATAAAATGAATTGATGATCAAAGATGCATTTGCTTTTTAATTTTTAAAATTCAAATCTCCATCAGACTAAAATAGAAAAAAAAAATTCTAATAAATTTCTTATTTTTCTTGTGTATAGTCTATTTTTTTTTTCTTACCTATAGGAGAGAATGATTTAATCTCAATTTCACCAATAATACCATGCCACGAGAAAGAATTATATGTTAGCATGCATGTTCCTTTCAAGTGAATGGCATGCTTTAGCAACGACGCGCTTCCTTCATAGAGGCTAAATGAATATTTTTCTTTTTAATCTTTGAAGTAAGGTATCATGATGCCATCTTCTGTTACATCATTAATTACTACAGACTAAATACAGATTTTAGCATCCATGGCACATATATAATCATCTGTTAATCTTTATACAATTTTTCTAAAAAATCTAGAGGAGTTAAATCTTTGTCTGAATAAACTTAATTACCTTTGCATTCTTTTAGTTATTGCTATACTTTCAATTGAATTAAAAATTTGATTAGAAAATTTTACAGGGTATAACTCAACTGATCAGACTCTAAATTTATTCTTTAGAGATTATCAGTTTGAGTCCTATAAATCTTAGAGTTACTGAAAACTTACATAATCGTTAATTTTAAGATCTGTAAAATTAGTTAAGGTGCACACAAGTTAACCTGGATATCCATAATAATAAATAAATAAATAACATTTGATTAGGTTTCTATAATCATTTATATACTCCCATTAACTTACATCACGCGTGAGTCCCTATCATTAGCAAACAAGAAGTTTCCTTCTATGGAGTATCCATCATTATTAATTATAATCATCTCAAAGATCCATTATAAAACAAAATATCTAAAAGGGAGGCTCTTCAATAACAAATCAACCAATTTGGTTAACAAATTACCCATACTTTTTTTTTTTTTTTGTTCACAGACTGCTTATACTTTAACCAATAGTTTAATGGGATTTTTAATTATCTTTTCTTCTTTTTTTTTTTTGCCCCGTATTTCTTTCTTTATTTTTGGTTATAAGGGAGAGGGCGAGATTCTTTAAGGGATTAGAGTGATGAAAAACTCAAATTGTTTCTTAACTTTTGTTAACTCTATTGGTAAATCATGCAATGTAAGATGCTGAAGGTTGTCCAAATATAAATTTGATGAACATATTTGTCTAGATGCATGACTTAATTCACCATAATAATACTTTAAAAAATTGAATTAACTCTCCTTCAAGAGGTCAAACACCATAACCACTCTCCTTCCATATCCACCCACGCCTAAACCACTCTCCAAAAAGTAAATATTTGGTCACTTGCAAAAAAAGAAAAAGAAAAAGGAAAAGAAAAACAAAAACGCGTGGAAGCCGCGTTTAAACCAGCACCACATACCCTATATAAAACGCTTCTTGATCTCCCACAAATACGCTCAGAAAGAAGGAAAAAACCCTTCTAGTTCTACTCTTTACTTTCCTCCTCCAGCAGCAAAACCAAAAGTCTGTCTTTTCTTTTCATTCTACAATGGCAAAATCAAAAAACCCAACGACCTTCGGTTCCATGGACGACATAAGGAAAATATTCAACAAGTTCGACAAAAATGGAGACGGCAAGATTTCTTGTAGTGAGGTTGTAGACAACCTTAAAGAACTGGGCACCAAGATATCACCAGCGGAAGTCCAGTCCATAATGCAAGAATTCGACAAAGATGGTGATGGCTATATTGATCTTGATGAGTTTGTCGACTTCATCCAGAATGGTGGAATTGACGATGGCGGTACTGGCGATGATAGTAAAGAATTGAGGGATGCGTTTGATTTGTATGATAAAAACAAGAATGGGCTGATTTCAGCTGATGAGTTGCACTCGGTAATGAAGATGTTGGGGTTGAAGTGTAGCTTGAGTGATTGTCGTAAGATGATACGTGAAGTTGATCAAGATGGTGATGGTAATGTTAATTTTGAGGAGTTTAAGAAGATGATGACTAGAGGGTTAGCGTAGATTGATTAATTAATTACTACTACAATGTTTTTCATTTTATTTCTTAGGTTTGGTTTATCGTTGTAGGAGTAGGTTTTTTAGACAATTAATGGTGTAATTATATATTAGTAGTTTGAGGTTTTAATTTTCCTTTTGTTTTAGTTTTCCATTGATGTTTTTGCGGGTTTGAGGCAACTTTAATCTGTAAAAACAGTGGTGGAATTTAGTAGTTTTTAATTTGGATTATTGTTGATAAATCTCTAGCTATTTTGTTCTTAATGAAATATGATAACACATGATTCGAAATAATTAAGAACACTTTCTTTTTGCCTTTTGTTTTTGAATTAATGATAATTATATCCTTTTCCTTATAATTTAATGAAAAATATCTCATCTTTACGCCTTAAGTTCATGCCAACAAGTAGATGAGATTTACCATGGTTCGATAAATTTGGAGTCACATAGAAATATTGGAATCAATTCTCTTATTAGATAAGATTTACCAGGAAATTATGGTATTATTTGTTGATTAATCTTTCATAAATTGTGGTTTTGATTTTGAATTCGTGATTCTCATAAGGTGAAGGTAGTTTCTTCATGAAACTTGTGATGCGATTGGTGGAAATAGGGAGAAATTATATCAACAAGAATCATGTGGGGGCACGAAAATTATGTGCTCTCTCTCTCTCTCTCTCTCTCTCTCTCTATATATATATATATATATATATATATATATATATATATATATATATATATATATATATATATATATATGTGGTTGCTGCCGATTGCCTTTCTAATGCTGAGCTCAACACGGCATTGGTTTGGGTTCGTAATTAGTTGCTCCATCTTTTTCAAGTCACGCGTTTTTTCCTCCTCGGATGCTTCTAGTTGTATATGTGGTTTTTTAAGACAATAAATAGGGTTTTTTGTAGTACTTTTCAGTAGAATTTAGGTAGACTTGTATCAAGAAATTTCTCTATAAAACATCACAAATTTTAGAATTTGATAATAGTTATTTTTTATATTTTAAAAATTATTTTTAATATTAACATATCAAAATAATTTAAAAATATTAAAAAAATAATTTTAAATAAAAAAATATTTAAAAAGAATTATGAAACACATGTTACACCCGAAACACCGTACACCACCCCTGAGTCAACAAGTAATAAAGAGTTGATTTATAGATGGACGTCTTTCTTTCATCCATTTCCCTTTTCGTTCATTGGCTGACGAGGCATGTATACGAACTACGTGCCAGAAATGATTTTTTTTTCTTTTTTATTATTCGGAATCAAAGCCATAACTTGTTCCTTCAGCAAACTTCTGTACAAGTATAATTGAGAGACTGATTGAGCTTTATTTTAAGGATTCTTATCTCGACAAGCCCTGCAAGAAATCTCTCTCCCATGTGGGTGTGATCACACCACTACTAATGGAGGTCACCAATTAGGATAGGCAACCCCTGGAAGTCCCAGAAGCTTACACCAGCACTAATGGCGGTCAAAGATAGGATTAGGATAGGCGACCGCTGGAATTGTTAGAAGCTTATACCAGTAGTAATGCTATTTTGAGTAACCAGAGGTCGCCATCTTAACAGAGCATCATAAACTACAGTCTTTTAAAACCTGAAGCTAAGCTAATGTTGTTGTCCTCCACTATATGATCCTTTCGTATTCAAGTGTTAATAGATTGCTCAAAAGCTTACATCATTAACCTAATCTATTCATTTATTTGTTGGATTGAATGATTGGACTAGTGTTTAATCAGTTTCTGTAATTACATTTCCTTTCTCTTTAGCAAGTTGAACCTCTAATCAATTGGAGAAAGATGTGCCCTTCTTACAGGCTTGGTGGTAAGACTGCTGTAAAACAGATGGTGACCTTTGCTGGAAACCTCTTTGCGTTTCTAGGAATTTACTGGGGTCTTTGGATCAGCTATTCAAAATTTCCAAGGTTGTCTATGTTCACAGATCAATGGTGAGCTGGAGAAATTTTATTCAAGCTCCTTGAAAAAAATGGTTATTCGTTTCTGAAACTATTCTCTTCCTCAGATTGTCCAGGTAAAATGATCTGCCACGTTGCACCTCTACAACAGTAACGTGATAGACTCAGCAATGAATGGAACGCAACAACTTCAATTGAAAGCCTAAACCAAGAAATCAATTAAATGGATTGAAACCAGAACGAAGCGTACGGGAATGGAAAGAACCTGTTGTTCTGGTATAAATGACAGCAAAAACAGGGTATGAGAACTATTAAAAAATGATAGTTTTGTAAATAACCATACATAGCCTTTCAATAAAAGACCATGCAATCTTGAGGTAAATGTGTTACAGCCTCAGGGGAAGGTTGCTCATAGATGGGTTCTCGCTCAAGATCTCTGTTATTTTCCTCCATATCTGTCTGAAAGCCTGCTGCTTCCAATACATAAGCCTTTACTTCATGGAATCTCTTGTCTGATAGAGAAACCTCAGCAAGAAGTCTCCATGCATATGTTTCTGAGGCATCGTCAAAATCCTCCTGTCTCTTCAGCACTATATGTCCACTGATCTCCCAAACGGCTGGATTAACTAGAGTGTCCAGCAGCTCCTGGCTTGCTTCTCCGCGTGCTTGTTTCTCAGCATAGCACTGAAAGTTCATCAGGATGGAGGAAACAGCACTTCAGATATCTTTCAGTAAAAAGAGGGAGGGGGGGCGCTCACGAGACACTAAGTAAAGGGTAGCTGTAAAAACTGCAGTTTCCACTTGAAAAATGTACGTCTTCCTGGGAGGTGAAGGTTGCATAAAGCAAAGGTAAAATCCAAATCACCCCCCAGGATTTAAAGTGTTTCAAGCTATGTCCTATATCTAAATGCATCATTTTGTGGAAGAAAACCTCAGGTTGCTTGACCCAGACAACAGGCAGAAAATCAAACTCTAAAATTAATCGACTTTTGCAGGTTAATTGCCAGAATGTCTCGGCCAACAATTGCTTGGGAAATTCAAGTTCTGACCATTCCAAGAAACATATTATATTCAAGGTCAACGTCATAGTTGTTTCAGATTTCTAGTTAGTACAAACTTTCCTGACAGCAACAAAGCCTAAAGTGTGGACGTACAAATTATTTGTCTCTTTATTCCGTTCTAATTACAAATAGCTTACAAATCTTGTCTCCACTTCATAAAATCATGTACTTTAATTCATGTGGTTATAGAAAGAGGAGTATTTACCTGTGGAAAGAGAAAAATTCTTCTTCCACAATCAGCAATGAGCACATTGAAAGGGATATTGTTGTTCTGGAGGAAAATGCAAGAAGTAGCTACTGAATCAGATAGATCTTGAACTGTATTTCCACCCTCAAAGACAAGACCTCGCACTGGATAATTCAGGAGCTGCGAAACGATTACTCCTTCATCTTGCGGACTCTTCAATGTCATTATTCTTCTAGTTGGAGCTTTCTCAACAGGGAAGGGTGCTGCTAAGTAATAAGCCTGCAAGAATTAGAAAATTTATTCGTAATTAAAATCAAAATGATCCCTAAACCATAAATTAAGAGCGCATAAATAGAAAAACGTTAGCAATTGGATATAGAAAGTTACTTGGAAGTGTAGGTGATTAATTGTGGCAAAAGCACCCAAACTGTTGTAACCCACTCTAAAGAAAGGATCTGCTGCTTCTTTAGCCATATGAAGAGCAAGTAAGAAGCTGCCACGATCAATCCTCTGAGGCAAGCAATCGAGAACTTGGGGTATCAAGAGAACATGTCCATACTCAATTGGACTCACCTGATCATCAGCATTTCACAAATAAATGAGATCAGGAAAACACAAATTCCTATGAAATATGAAAAGTGGAAAACAGTAAAAGAGAAAAGGAGAATCAGAATAATAAGATCAATTTGCTTACATTGATAGCAACAACACTTGAGCTGTTGGAATCAGCTGTTATAGGCGGCGCACTGGGAAAAAAATGTCTGTTGTGGTCAATGCTTTTTTCAAACCTGAAAAGCACTTCTTCTTGTCCTACTTTGGTGAAATTGAACTTAGTCTCATCAAAATCCTGAAGCACCTTATCAACCCTGAACTCAGTGAGTCTCTTCTTCTGATGGCGGCCCTTGTTCAGCTGCGCAATGAAACCATATCTACCAGGAATGATCTTTGTATCACAAGCAGTCACATCATATCGGAAAAGGCCACGACTCATTCGATCCTCCCATTGTCCCAGCAACAGGTTGTGCAGGAAACATATACGAGGTTGTTCTTCTGATGATTTCTCAACACTATTTCCAATCAAATTCGAATTGTCTTCTTTGAATGCATACAGAGGCAGCTTAGACACTGGAAAAGAAAAAAAAAATCAGCATTGGAAGAATTTGTGGAGGAAAACAAGAGCGTGTCCATAATATTCTGTCCCTTTTTTCTACACATTCCCTGTCAAAGCCATTCATAGTTTCTAAATTCTGTAGGAATTAGCAAACAAGTTTGCTGCTTTCCTTTTTTTAATAACACTTTTAATCACAACACTTTGCTAGAATCATCTTCTCTTTTCCTCCTAGACTTTTCCACTGTTTGGAACAGGACATAGTTCCTGTATGAAGGTTTTTGCACATAAAGTTCAACTCTTGCCTGCTATCAAAATCTGGGAAAATAAAAAAAGCCAAGATTTTCATAATGAAAACTCATCCACACCCTGCCTAACAACCCATCATCAATCGCTCATATGAACACTGTTCTCCATGTTTTCTCCACGAGCAAACAAGGCTTAATTTACATGCCACTAAATTACCAATGTCAACAACAACGTCATGAGAATTGAAAAGTCTCTTTATTCTACGTACACAAAGACATAATCTCCAACCAAGATTAATTAAAGAAAAAATCTGGGAAAAAAAAAACCTACATACCAGGTAAGCAACACTTCCCAAGGCAATTCCTGCCACACCCTTCAAACCCTTTTTCAGAATTCTCCTCCTGATAATTTGAAACCACGGTAGGAACCTTCTTTATCGTCAGAATCATCTTTATATTATATATCTTCTTTTAATCAAATACAAATATTCCTAAAGAAAACCTGCAAAATCTCTATACAACAACTAGTATAAATAAAAAGAAGAAAACGCAGAAACTGTCAAATTAACTTCAGCTGCCACCGCCAGCCAAGAAAAGGAGATCAGAAGGGCAACCATCGTCAGAAGGAAGAGCGCCCCTTCCACCGTGTGGTGCTGAGATTCTTGCACTGCCTATGTTGTTCTTGTTCTTTTGGTATTGAAATAGTAATTCTTGGTCGCTATAGTTCTGATTTTGGTCTTGTTGGAATCCTTTTCCAAATAAAGAAGCCGTGTTTCTGGAAACTGATGAATAATCAAACTTGGTTATTATTTTTATTTTATTTTTGTGTGCCTTTCCGTTTCTTTCTCTGATTCTTCGTCTCTATATTTGGTCTCTTTACACTAGTTGGTGATGGCGGTGTCTCGAGCTCCATGAGCTTCAAAATAATATATAATATAAATAGTTTTGCATTAATTATAGGAGTTATTTTATGGGCCTGGTTTTGAGCAGGCTCAGGTCCAAATAATAACCGTATCCATGGATTGTTATTATTATATTTAATAAATTTGAAATTTTGGATTGGGTTGGATTTATTGTTAAATTGGATAATTTATTCATTTGATTAAAAATATTATAATTATTAAACCTAATTTAACTTTGTGCGTTAACTTGATTTGCGAACTCAATATTTAACCTAGATTAGTTTTGTTTTTGATACATTTAGAAATTGATTTTTATCAAACTAAAGTGATTTAATTAATTAATTAAAAATTTAGTTAATTTAGTCAAATTTAATTGAAATCTAGCTAAATTCAGTAAAATTTAAATAAGTTAATTTTAAAAAATAATTTTATTTTTTAAAATGATTTTGCTTTAAACATCCAAAACAATGTTGTTTGAAGTAGATTAAGTTGACCTTGATCAAGTTATGACTTGAATCTTGAGACTGGGTCTAATAATTATTGTGAAATACTATTAATTCAATTGATTTTATAATTTATTAAGCATTTTTTTAAATTGATTTTCTTATTTTTCACTTAAAAAATGAAAAACAAATTGAACTTAAAAGTTAATTCAATAACATGTAAGTTGATACAGTAACCTAGGCATTTGATCATTCATGTCTCTTATTGGAAAGAATAATTATAATTATCATGTTCCATTTTTAAGTGAGTAAAAATATATTATATAGACATATCTAATAATCTCTTTTTCATGAACGACAAAGATATTTTTCGGATAAATCTGGTTGATATTTATAACCGAAAGAATTTTTTCACGTCGCTCAAGAACATTGACAAATTATGAATCCTAGAAAATAAGTCTGAAAATAGATACGTCATTAATCCGAGCTCAAGAAGAATTTTATTTTGATAAAAGCCCCCGAAGCTAGATGCTGGATATCGAACCACGTGCCAAGCCATAAATTCGCCAGCTACCACACATTGACAAATGGGCCAAAACTAGATCTGAATAATATATATGGGCTTCAATGGAGTTAGAAAGAGAATGCTTAAACCTCCTTTTCAAAGTTTTTTTTTTAAAAAGTATTAAATTGAAGTTTTTTATAATTTTTTTTATTTTTTAATGTGCTATTGCTAAAAATAAAAAATATTTTAATATATTTTTAATTAAAAATTATTTTTAAAAATATCTTGCACCACATTAATCAATTAACCTAACAAATTTTTTTCTTTCTTTTAATTTAAAAAACATCTTGATTAGAAAGAAGACTAGAAATGTGGCCGCCCATCAAACCTTATAGAATTGACAATCAAAGCTTCAATCATAGCATCCTGTAACCAGACAGGAAGGAAATTGGCTAGAACACAAACTCATAATCAAGGAAACATGAGCTATCAACAAATAAACACAACACTTGTGTCTAAGAACAATGAACATGGGATAAAATACATGAGGAGACAAACCTAGCAACGGGAAGAAGATAAAATATTCAGTTGAGTAATCGACATGATTAGATGCGATTAAATTCCCCCTTGGAAGAAAGGAAAAATTAAGTTTAGCAATGGCCAATCTAAATTCATTACATGAGTTAGTTTAGTTTAGTGATTTGTGAGATTATATGTTCGTGTAAATTTTTTTATGGATCCATCAACTTTATATTTAATTAAGAGCATCTATTTGCACTCCACTATCTTGTTCCTTTCAGGTTTTTGTATCAACCTTCATGTGTTATTTTTCTTTAAAGCTTCCGGATTTTCTTGTACAGTTTTTGACTAAGAATCAATTAAGGCTTACTTCATATTATTTAGAATATAACAGGAAGATAATGTCTATATGAAGGTCTTAATAGGCTCACATTTATTAGGGATATTAATTGAAATATAAATTTAAAAATTATTTTTTAAAAAGATATATCAAAATAAAATATTAGTAAAAAAAGCAACATAAAAAAAATAAGCTGATTGTTATGGTTTAATTCATCAAATCCGTGATCCAGACTATAAACTTAACTAAGTTTAATATTATGTTTCTCCTTAAATTTATATACGAAGTAGAAAAAAGAGCCAAAAAGAACTCAGACTCAAAGGCTTTTGTCCTACATGTTTAGGCCATTAAAATAAAAAGCCCTAAAGAGAGTTTGGGCTTATTTTTATTTTTAAAGGGAATGATATCAAATGTTTTGAGATAAAAACTAGGTGACATGTTGCCTAGCAAGGCCGATGACATGTTATTTATAAACCCATATTTTGAGCACCATAATGATAGTTGGAAAATCATGCAGCTAGTCTTTTGACCAAAAACCCTAGTTTTCAAGGTATTTTAACCTAAAAACAAATCATTAACACCCTTATAACACCCTCAAACTATTTTATCAACTTTAAATATTTAAAAAATAGTTCAAAAACCTGAAATCAAACTGATTTAATTTTGGATTTCTCAACTCAAATTTGTTTTTTTTCATGCAACATTAAGGATCTAAACAACCATCATGAGGTTCGTCTCATCTCATGGAACCCGTGGAAACAAAAAACTTATTTTTGTGGCCGAAAATAGAGTGAATGATGAATTTCTATTTCATCATTGGAATTTGACAACCCTTCCTCTCTTCTCTTTCTAATCAAGTAAAAAAAAATGTAAATGAACTTGTATATCAAAATTGTTTTTAAATTTTTTTTTACAGAGATCTAAATTGTATACATTGTATTCTTTTAAAGATCGAGGATCCAAGTGTATTTTTTATATAATTTCTGGCAAGCCTTTTATGTTTGATGTCTTTTTTATTTTGGTCTTTTTTTTTTAATTTCACCTTAAACTAAAAATTTAAACACAATTGGTCTTCAATTAGGATTAAGCCAATATATAAAACTTTGAGTACTAAAATGAATTATAAAAAAAATAAACAATATAGCCTCGGTTTTTTTTTTTTTTTTTTTTTTTTGTGAATGTGTGAATATTGTCGGCTAAACAGTAAACACCCCACCTTTTTAGATTCGCACTTCATTGGTTTGGCACCAGATATTACAACAATACAAACTAAAGCATTTCAAGTATTGACTAAATTCCAAAGGTCTGTTGCATCAAAAGAAAGGTCACTCCAACAATGTTGTCCTTGTTCACAGAACACGTCTCCAATTCTCATCCCTTCTGGTGCGCTGTCCTCTGCAAAAAGACTTTTGATCGGCTCCTGGTCAGATTCTGACCCCGAACGTAGACATCCGGTGCTGCTCGATGCATTAATTTCTTTGTCATCTAACAAGCTCTCCCACCACATCCTTTCAACTTCAAAAATATCGGAAGGGGACAATGCTGATGTAGAACATGGCTTACAAAGATCGTACCCATACTGAAAACCACCATTGAAAAATGGAATACCTTCTCCTCCTAACCAGCATAAACTTTTGAATTTATGAGGTCGAGGCTTTACTATGTTGGGTTTCGTTATTGCTTGTGGTTCTGGTTTTGTTTGAGCTTCTCTGGTGCCAGAAACCACCTTCTTACGCAGGTTTGTGTTCCAATAATTCTTTACATCATTTGCTGTTCTTCCTGGAAGTCTACCAGCAATCAATGACCACCTGTGTAACAAAACATTAAAAAAAAGAATTCCTCTTTATATTCCAAAATACTTTAGCTTCCAAGTGAAGTGATTTTGAACCCTCCCCTAAGCTATATGGCTTCGATCTACTTGAGAGTGATTCGGTCAACGCTGTTTAATAGATGGAAGACTCTGGTCAGGACCGACCATGGAGATTTCAAGGCTTGTTTAGCAGGATTACAATTTTGATTAGTAATTTAGACTCTGGTTTTCAGCATGTCAATAGAGAAAGGAGCTCTGTTGCAGAAGGGCTGGAAAATTTCTTTTGGTGATTTTTATTAGATCACTAGCAATAGTCTACCACTTCTTCATCCCTTGTTTTTTACAATCTTTTTCTTCAACAATCTGAGATCGAGTATTGATACTTCCATGCAAGGTTTGCAATGCATGTAATATATAATATATTTACACATTTTCACTTGCCTATTGCCAAGCAACCTGTGCAGCTTGATAATCAAGTCTTCTTCGTCCTCAGAATACCGTCCTCTCTTGATACCTGGCTTGAGGTAATTCAACCACCTCAACCTGCAGCTTTTCCCGCATCTATTCAAGCCTGCAAATGAAAATTAAGAATCAGTGTACAGTTTTTCGAAGTGCCCAGCTAGTTGAATATTCTTCGTCGCTGTAACCAAACACGAGAGACCATATATACTCGATATATATAGACATATAAACATGAGAAAATCTATTGATTTACAAGCAGGAACGAAGTCATTTAGATACCTGCTCTGGGAGAAACTTGATGCCATCTTCGTTCGCCATATTTCTCAACGCAATCCCTTAGAAGTATATCTTCCTCTCTGGTCCATGCTCCTTTCCTTGTTCCTGATGAGCTCACCATAGCGCCTCTCATGTAGTCTATTTCCCACATAATTAAAGCTAGCAAGTCTATATACAAACAAGCGAAGTACGTACATTTACATCACACTCACTCCAAAGTATCATATTTATAGTACTTTTATTACCACGACAATTTTGTAGTTTCAAACAACAGAGACATGCATGGAACCGGTTCTTGCAATCATCAGCTACCAGTCCAACAATTTCAAACGGTTAAATAACGTTTTTAGTGGAAACGGTGCAAATTGTCTACTAGTGCTAGTGCTCAACTAACAATCAATTGGAAGGATTATGAAATCCGTCCAAGAGGCAAGACAGGCAAACACCATCTGAAGTACCCCAAATCATGGTTATAAATGCATTTAAAAAAAAAAAAAAAACTTTTTAAAAATTATATTTCTCGACATATCCAGTTTTCGAAAAACCAATTTCCTTATAAAACAATTCAGCTTAACCCTCTGCTTCTTATAGGTCATAGGTTACCGTTCTTATTCCTACCCAACATAGTAAAAAATAAAGGATAATGTGGTTATTTATAAGTTAAATTTTTCAAAACCAATCATGGAAAAATACTTAAAAATATTACATAGCAAAAAAAGATAAAATGGTATTCCTATTATAACGTCACTGAATAAACTAGTAAAATAAATTTAAATTAATGTATACATATTTGTTTTAAGAAAAAAAAAGGTATTGTATACCAAATTTGCACTTTATAGCTAAAATCCACATATTAATTATATAATAAAATACCTAAAAAAAACACAAGGGACATATATATAAATAAATTCAAAAAGATCAATAATTTTTTTTTAAAAATTTTCTGATATTCACAAGGACCTCTTTATCTAGATATCAAAATAAAAATGAGTAAAAATAAAAAGTTAAGGTATAAAGTTATGTTTTGCTAAACATAATCCAAAACAGATTTGGTCAGATGGGCTTGAGACTCAATCCCAGCCTGGCCTCAGCTTTCGTCTTTGTTTTTGAGCTGGATTTGACCTAACCTGTATATGACTAAGCTTAACACAGTGAGTCCGGCCCAATTACTAGCCCAATCCAGTAACACGGTTGTGCAAAGGCTCGCATGCGTGAATTATTCGAATCTAAAGGAAGAGAACGTTAATAATGGAGCTAAAGGAAGCTTACCTGCGCTGCTGGTGAAGATGCCGATGATGGTGTGATGGCTGACCTCCTCTCCTCTGTTCCTTCTGTTTCTTTTTGGTTCTGTGTTTTGCTCCTTCGTCTTCGTTCCCTCTGCGTCTTTAGTTCTGTCGTTATCTCTGGGTTTGCGTCCTGTGTTTTCGGTCTTCTCCCCCCGTCTCTAGTTTTTCGTTTCTGTTTTTTTCCTTCTGTTATCTCTGTTTTCGTCCGTCCCCGGTGCCTTTCCTCTGTTCCTCCCGTAGTGTATCTCCCTTGTGTTCTTGTTCTGCGTCTGTGTTTTTTTGTCTGCTCCTTCGTTCTCCCCCTCCCGGTGTCGTTCTTTCTCTGGCTTTTATAAAGCCAGAGAACGTGAATAATGGAGTCATAGGATGGCATCGATTACTGTAGGTGGCACAATCACGGGGCACAGACGTGACCATGATTGATGGTGGATTTCCTGTCGAATCGGCGGGTTGAAGAAGGCGATGAAAACGGCGCCGTTTTCAACTGAAATGATTATTTCCAATTTGATCCCTGAACTTCTGACATTTAATAATGGGGTCCCTAATCAAGGAAATTCTTTTTTGTTTTAATTTTACCCCTTGATAAAATTATAATTGAACCCCGTAATTATAGCGCTATTTACAAAACAATCATTGAGTTCTGGATTATTCAATTGAGTCCTTAATTGACTCTTCAACTTTTAATTTTTCAAAATTACCTTTGGAAAAATCAATTAAACTCTCTAAAGTACCCTTGCCATTTCACTTTGGTCCATGAACTTTAATTCTTGCAATTTTACCTTGAATCAGCCCAAAATTTTAGTATTTTTTTAATTGAACTCATGATTTCATTAATTAATTAAATCAAAGTTCAATTAAATCTTCAAACTTATCAATTCTTCTAATTTTTGACTAAATAGACTCCTAAATTTATAATTTTATCCTTATTAGTCTTCAAACTTTCAATTTGTGCGTCTTAACACAATTCTTAAATTATTTATTTATTGTTGTTATTTATTTATTTATTTTAAATTTTCAAAAATAGAACAATAATAATAATGTACTAGCCATATAACTCGCGCTCCGTTGTGGGCTAAATGTTTTTTCTCTAGCAAAAATATTGTACATTCAGGCTTTTTCAATGCATTTTTGATCATAAAAAATTTTAAGTATAAATTGAAAAGCTCATGTATACATGTAATCAAATAAATCTAGAACTATGTGTTTTAATAAATGAAAAAAAAGTATTAACAATATAAAAAAAATAAAACCAAAAAAAAATCAAAAGACATGTATATATCAAGATAACTAGTCTTGCAAGATGTAAGATTTAATATGCTGCATTTACTTATTAAAATTATTTTTTATTCAATTAAATAATATTAAAAAAGTGAAAACATATTAATCAGACAAGATTGTACACATCAAAAGTATTATATAAAAAATTATATTATATTTTTAAAAATAAAGTTTTGTAAATAGAAAATAAAAAAATTATAGATGAATCAGAATGATCTTTTAAAAAATTAAATACACTAAACACCTTAAAAAAAAATCTTTATCCAAAAAGAGGTTAAATAATAATAATAAAAGTAACATATAAGAGATATTAGTTGAAATATAAATTCAAAAATTATTTTTAAAAAAAATATATTAGTAAAAAAAACAATAACAAAAAAAAAATCAATTATTATGATTTAATTCATCAAAATCATGATCTTAATCATAAACTCATTCAGGTTTTATGTGTATATATATATATATATATATATATATATATATTCAAATTTATATTCAACCTAAAAACAATGATCCTAAAAAAGCTTAGACTCGGATCCTATGACCTAACATGTCTAAGCCACTGAAACGAAGAAGCTAGAAACTAGAGATGGGTAAAAAAAATAAAAAAAAATCAAGAAAACTGGAAAAAAAAATTGTAGAAAAAATGAATTGTGAAAAAAAATTGATTATAATTTTTTAAAAAACCAACAAGTTCGGTTTTATAAACTAAAAAACTGAATCGAACCCAAACAAAAAAAATTGAAAACAAATCCAAGACAAACCGGAAAAAACCGATCCAAACCGGAAAAAACCAAGCCGAATCAGTTTGAGCTAGTTTTTGTTTTAAAATAACCGAACCGAACTGAAATCGGTCGATTCAAATCGATTCCAATTTGATTTTTTTTTTCAAACTAGTTTAGTTATTTTTTTGATAAAAACTAAAATAAATCGGAAATGATTAATGCTACTAGAAACAATCATGGTTTATTTATTTTTATTATTTTTTTTTAAAGAAAGGACAACAAGCCTTTTATAGTTTAACTTAATTAGTTTCGCACGAAATATTACAACAACCCAGGCTAAAGTATTTCAAGTATTTATTAAATTCCAGATGTCGGCATCAAAAGAAAAGTCACTCCAACAATGTTGTCCTTGTTCACAACAGAACACGTCCGCAGTTAATATCCTTTCTCATGCGTTGTCCTCTACCAAAGGACTGTTGATGGGCTCTCTGTCATCTTCTGACCCAGAACCTAGGCATCCTTTGTTGTTCGATACATTAATTTCTTTGTCTTCTAACAAACTCTCCCACCACATATAAAAGGGAGGCTAGAATTCTGAATAATCTGTATATCATGAATTCTTGGTCTTAACCTAAATACAAATAAAGTATATATAGGTTAAACTGAAAGTACTATTCTACCCTTAATAAATAATACTACATAAATATTATTTAACATCTCCCCTCAAACTCACGATGCGACAGCTGTAAGCATCGAGAGTTTGCCAACCAGAAAACGAAAACAAGAGATGGAATGCGCCTTGGTGAAGAAATCTGCAATCTGCAAGGAAGAAGGAACAGAAGGCAAAGTAATGGTGCCATGCTTGAGATGATGACGAGTAAGATGACAATCGATCTCAATGTGCTTAGTTCGCTCATGAAAAACCGAGTTGTGAGCAATTTGAATAGAACTCTGGTTGTCACAATACATAGGAGTAGGATGAGAAAAAGAAACTCCCATATCAGCAAGTAACCAACGTAACCAAACAATCTCTTTGGTGGTAGATGCTATGGCACGATATTCTGCTTCGGTGGATGATTGAGAAACAATTGATTGTTTCTTGCTCTTCCAAGAAATAAGAGAATCACCTAAAAAGATACAAAACCCGGTAACAGACTTGCGATCTGTGGGATCACTACCATGATCAGCATCAGAGTATGCACGCAACTCCAAGGAAGAGGTGGATGAGAGTAAAAGACTCTGAAAAACTGTACCCCGAAGATATCGCAAAATACGAAGAACAGCTACCCAGTGAACAGTAGTAGGAGAAGCAACAAACTGACTAACAACATGAACAGCATATGTAATATCTGGACGAGTAATGGTGAGATATACCAAACTCCCAACAATAGTGCGGTATAAAGTAGGATCTATCAAAGGTAAACCATCAGAAGAAGAGTACCTTGCATTAACCTCAATAGGAGTATCAACAGTCTTGTTATCTGTAAGTCTAGCCCGCTCAAGAATATCTGCAACATATTTCGACTGAGAAAGAAGGTAACCTCTAGGTGAATATGCTACCTCAATACCCAGGAAATATCGAAGATGACCCAAATCCTTCATTTCAAACCGTTTAGCCAACTCTATCTTCAAAACTGAAATACCATTAATATCATCACCAGTAATAATCATGTCATCAACATATAAAGACAAAATGATACGACCTGCATCAGTGCACTTGATAAAAAGAGCAGAATCATGACTGCTAGAAACAAAGCCAAGAGACGAGATCACAATAGAGAATTTCTCAAACCAAGCACGAGGTGCTTGTTTGAGACCATATAATGCTTTCTTAAGCTTACAAACATATCCAGAGTCATGTGAAATACCAGGAGGGGGTGCCATATAAACTTCTTCTTGAAGATCTCTATTCAAGAAGGCATTTTTAACATCAAGCTGAGAAATATGCCATTGACGAATCGAAGCTACAGCAATAAGAGTACGAATAGTAGTCATTTTTGCAACCGGAGCAAATGTCTCCTCATAGTCCATACCATACTGTTGAGAGTATCCTTTTGCAACCAGCCTAGCTTTGTATCACTCAATAGACCCATCAGAATTAGTCTTGATCTTATACACCCAACGACAACCAACAACACTCTTACCAGGAGGTAGAGGAACCAGATCCCAAGTATCTGTCTTATGCAAAGCAGAAAGTTCCTCATCCATAGCTTGCTGCCAAAGCGGATCAAGAATTGCCTCTTTATAGGAAGAGGGCTCAAAGAGACAATGAATAGAAGCTAAAAAGGAAGTAAATGATGAAGAATAACAAGAATAAGCAAAATCTGGTAGTTTTGTAGACTTACGAATACGGATGGACTGACGTGGAGGTGGATCCACAATCTCAGATGAAGCTTGAGGGGCTGTAGATGAGAATGGAGCTTCAGGTGTGCCAGAGAGTAAAGTACCAGTACCTGCAGAGTTATGAGTACAAATTGATCGAACATGGGGAGAGATATCAGAATCCTCAGAAAACGGATCTATACTAATAACATCAGATTTGGTCAGGTTATGAGTAGTGGATGGAATAGAAAAAAAAGGTATATGCTTAAGGAAGACAACATGACGAGACACATAAAGTTTCTGAGTTATTGGATCAAAACAACGATAACCCTTTTTACCTTCACCATAGCCTAGAAAAACACAAATAGCGGATCGAGAGGATAACTTACTTCGTTCTACATGAGGACGAAGAACGAAACAAGTACAACCAAAGACTCTAAATGAGGAATAATCAGGAACATACCCATATAACTTTTCAAAAGGAGATAGACCTGAACTATGAGAAGATGAAATTGTATTAATTAAACTTACAGCAGTAAGAACAGCTTCTCCCCAAAACTCACTAGGAACAAAGGCAGACAACAAGAGAGAACGAGCAGTTTCAACAATGTGCCTATGTTTTCTTTCAGCAACACCATTTTGCTCAGGAGTATTTGTACAAGAAGTTTGGTGGATGGTTCCATCTAAGGCAAGCAATTGGCAAAATTTATTAGAGGTGTATTCCCCACCCAAATCACACCTAAAACATTTAATCACAGCAGAATGTTGAGTTTTGATAAGAGCTCGAAAAGCTGTATATATCTCAAAAAATTCAGAACGATGTTTCATTAAATAAACCCAACAATAACGAGTATGATCATCAATAAAAGAGACATAATATCGAGACCCTCCTTTTGTGGCAACAGGAGAAGGTCCCCATACATCAGAATGAATCAAATCAAATGGTGAAGAAGAAACATAAGTACTTCGATTAAAAGGTAAGGCGGAAAATTTTGCCAATTTACATCCACTACAATCCGAAATGTCACAAGTTTTCAAATTTCCTAAAGATCCTGTGGATGCCAAAAATCTCAAACGAGAAGATGAAACATGACCTAGACGGGAATGCCATAAATAAAAACTAGAAGATGAAAGACTCAAACGAAAGGAAGACAAATCAACTGTAGTAGCAGCAGCGGCAGCAGCAGCAACTGGCACTTTTAACTCATCCAAAATATATAGTCCATTCTCTCTACGGCCTGTCCCAATCAGCTTCTGTGACTGCAGATCCTGTATACAACAAAATGAACCAGAAAACATGACTAAATAATCACCAGAATCACATATTTGACCAACAGACGCAAGATTCAATTTGAGTTTTGGAATAAGATAAACATTAGGGAGAGACAAGTGAGGTGTGACAACAGAACCAACACCTGCTAAGGGCATAGGAGTGCCATCAGCAGTCATAACAGGAATGGAGGACAAAGGGGAAACAGAGGTAAAAGATGAGGAATCTGGAGACATATGATGAGAAGCACCAGAATCCAAGACCCATTCAGAGTGTGACATACCTGAGGAACTATGATGCAACTGACCTATGGAAGAAGAAGCGGACATTGCTTGTGGCTGCAAGGAGAGAAACTTCTGAAATTGCTCAACCAAAATATTAGGATCGGTAATAGAACTTGAGGAAGCTACTGCTGCAGTATTGTGGTGTGGTGGTTTATAACCCTGAGGTGGTCTATGAGCATTAGATTGTGACTGATTGCCAGACTTCCAAGCTTGATTCTGCTGTCTCAACTTAGGACACTGAGCCTTCCAATGACCTTTCTGCTTACAGAAACTGCACTCATCGAAGCCAACCCTTGTGTAAGGCTTATTCTGATGATTAGAGAATGGCTTAGAAGGCACTGCTAATACTGAAGGATTCGAAGCAGAAAAAATTCCCTTTTCAGAATAAGACTGAAGACGTATTTCTTCAGCCAATAACTCACTAACAACAGAGTCAACAGAAGGCAAGGGAGAACGATGCAGAATTGAACCCCTAAGTCCTTCGAAATCACTGCGAAGTACTGTTAAAAACTGTACCAATCGTTGCTGCTCTCTACGCTCAATATAGGCACCACATACCTTTAATTCTGCCGATTCTGTAAGAGCCAATTGATCCCAAAGATCTGTCATAGCAGAATAAAACTCTTGGATACTCATATTCTTCTGATGAAGAGCTCGTATGTCATTCTCTAATTGATACTATTTTGCAAAATTTGATTGTGTGAATAACCTTTGCAGATGATCCCAAACCTCTTTTGCTGTCTCATACTTCGCCAACTGCATACCTATCGAATGCTCAACAGAATTGTTGATCCAAGTAATGATCTTTGCATTATTTGCTTCCCATGTATCTATCAAAACAGCATCTCCCTCCTCAACATTCTTAGGTATCATATAAGTCCCACTAACATACCCCCACATCTTCTTACCCTTAAGAAAATTTCTCATCACATAACTCCAATACGAATAATTCTTCCCATCCAACCTCACACTCACAGACTGAAGTGAATCATCTCTTTCAATAGCCATAATCAGCAATCACAAATAACCAGAATGCAAAAGCAGCGGAAACAAAATACTAAATTGCAGAAACTAAACAAATCTCTTCTCGAAATTATACGATTACTCCAAAACACAAAACAAATTTGCAAAAACTGAACGCAAATACCAAATTGCAGATGCTGAAGGGAAGACGAAATACCAAAATAATTGCAGAAACTGTCGAAATACCTAATTTTGCAGAAGCGGAAGACAAAATATCACTCTAAAAAAAAAAATTGGATTAAGCCTCGTTTCATAAAACTAGCTCTGATACCATGTTAAACTTATTGAGATCAAACACAAAAGGGAGGCTAGAATTCTGAATAATCTGTATATTATGAATTCTTGGTCTTAACCTAAATACAAATAAAGTATATATAGGTTAAACTGAAAGTACTATTCTACCCTTAATAAATAATACTACATAAATATTATTTAACACTTTCAACTTCAATAATATCGGAAGGGGACAATGCTGATGTAGAACATGGCTTACAAAGATCGTACCCATATTGAAAACCACCATTGAAAAATGGAATACCTTCTCCTCCTAACCAGCATAAACTTTTGAATTTATGAGGTCGAGGCTTTATTATGTTGGCTTTTGTTCTTGCTTTTGGTTCTGGTTCTGGTTCTGTTTGAGCTTCTCTGGTGCCAGAAACCACCTTCTTACGCAGGTTTGTGTTCCAATAATTCTTTACGTCATTTGCTGTTCTTCCTGGAAGTCTACCGGCAATCAATGACCACCTGTGTAACAAAAAATAATAAATTTTCCGTAGAGTTAGTTATGGCTTCGATCTACTTCTTCCTTTCAAAACAAAACTGAAGAGGCATGGGTAATAGAGTGTGATTCGGGCAACGTTGTTAAATAGATGGAAGACACTCCTCAGGACCTGCTATGGAGACTTCAAGGCTTGTAATAGAATTAAAATTCTCCAAACAAAAAAAATAGTATTAAGATTATATATGCTTAGTAATTTAATCTGTACTTCTCAGCATGCCAATAGGGAAAGGAACTATTCAGAAGATGGACTGACAAAGCAAGGTCTACACAGACAGCATGCCCTTTCGGTTTGGCTTTGAGCTTTGTAATTCTGTAATTTGCCACTTTCTTGTCGCCGTCAGCTTTCATTAAAAAAAAAAAAAGGAGTAAGGCTTCCATCAGTTCAAGTTTTCCTCTTAAATTTCTCACTAAATATGAGATAGCATTTTATTTATCGAAAAAATAATCCTCTTCAGTCGGTTGAAGTCCCTGATCCCTCTCTTTCTGAGACTTCTTTGGCCTTTCTATTAGCTGCCATTGGTGATTTTTCTTAAACCACTAGAGGAGGTACCACTTCTTCATTCCTTGGTTTTTACCTCTCATCTTCAACAATCTCAGATCGGGTATTCATGGTTTTTCGTATTTCTTTCTTCTCATTGTTAGTTATTTTCCTTACAATGTGCTTTTAGTGAATACTCTGTCTTGTAAAAAAAAAAAAAAAAATTTCTAGATTGGTTAAGACATTTTCACTTGCCTGTTGCCCAGCAGCTTGTGTAGCCTGATAATCAAGTCTACTTCGCCCACT
This sequence comes from Populus alba, assembly GCF_005239225.2. NCBI lineage: Eukaryota > Viridiplantae > Streptophyta > Magnoliopsida > Malpighiales > Salicaceae > Populus > Populus alba. Next base: position 17,950,074 of record NC_133300.1, on the reverse strand, counting down.
GAAAACTGTCCTCTCTTGACATTTGGTTTAAGATAGTTCAACCACCTCATTCTACAGCTTTTCCTGCATCTATTCAAACCTGCAAATTAAAATTAAGAGTCAGTGTATACTTTTTCGAGCGTCCAGCTAGTTGAATGTTAGTCTTTGCCTCTTGTGTAGCTGTTCTCAAACACGAGAGACTGTATATATATACTCGATATAGACATATAAACATGAGAAAATCTCTTGTGATCTGAATTGCTCGTGATCACACCATATGTAGAAAAAAGAGACCATATTGTTTGTCGAGAAGATATGGAGATACTTATATACAGACCTTGGACTACAGGATGCGAGGATAGCCCTCCTCGGTCCCTAGAAAGCAACACTATTTACAAGCATGAACGAAGACATTTAGATACCTGCTTTGAGAGGAATTTGACACCATCTTCCTTCACCATATTTCTCGACGCACTTCCTTAGAAGTATATCCTCCTCTTCGGTCCATGCACCTTTCCTTACTCCGAATGAGCTTACCATAGTGCCTCTTACGTCTATGCCCACCTCATTAGATCTACCAAGGCTTCATTAATATAGATACAATCACGTGAAAAACATTTGCATGTTGATCACTGACTCTAAAATATCACATATATAGTACTTTTCTCAGCTCAATTTAGTACGTAGTTTCTAACTACAGCGACGTGCATGGTTTGTAACCACATGAGGTTTTACTTCTGAAGGTGTATGGTTCAAAAGATGGAAACTGTACATGTGATATTTTAGATGCGATTAAATTCCCCCTTGGAAGAAAGGAAAAATTAAGTTTAGCAATGGCCAATCTAAATTCATTACATGAGTTTGTTTAGTTCAGCGACTTGTGAGATTATATGTCTATGTAAATATTTTTACCGTCAATCTTACCTTGTATCAGTCCATGGATCCATCAACTTTATATTTAATTGAGAGCTTCTATTTGCACCCCACTATCTTGTTCCTTTCAGGTTTTTGTATCAACCTCCATGTGTTATTTTTTTTATAAAGCTTCTATATCTTCTTGTATGGCTTGTGTCTAATTAGAATCAATTAAGGCTTCCTTCATATTATTTAGAATATGACAGGAAGATAATGTCTATGTGAAGGTCTTAATAGGCTTAGATAAATTGATTAAATAGACATATATATGAGGGATATTAATTGAAACATAAATTTAAAAATTATTTTAAAAAAAAGATATATTAAATTAAGATATCAGTAAGAAAAGCAATATAAAAAAATAGGTTGATTGTTGTGGCTTAATTCGTCAAATCCGTCACCCAGACTATGAACTCAACTAGGTCCAATATTGTTTTCCCCCTTAAATTTAAATACAAAGTAGAAAAAAGAGGCAAAAAGAACCCAGACACACGGGCCTCTGTCCTACGTGTTTAGGCCATTAAAAGGAAGAGCCCTAAAGCGAGTTTGGGCTTATTTTTATTTTTTTTATAGGGAGGATGTCAAGTGTTTTGAAAAAAAAAAAAAAAACCCGAGCAACACGCCACCAACTAAGGCCAATGACATGTTATTTGCAAACCCAGATTTTGAGCACCATAATGTTGGCTGGAAAATCAAGCAGCTAGTCTTTTGGTCAAAAACCCTAGTTTTGAAGCTATCTTAACTTAAAAACACCTCATCAACACCCTTATAACACCCTTAAACTATTTTATCAACTCTAAATACCTAAAAAATAGTTCAAAAACCCAAAATCAAACCGATTTAATTTTGGGTTTCTAAACTCAAATTTGTTTTTTCATGCAACATCAAGAATCTAAACAACCACCATGAGGCTCCTATCATCTCATGGAACCCATTGCAACAAAAAAACTTATTTTAATAGAGTAAACAATGAATTTCTATTTAATAACTGGAATTTGGCAACCCTTCCTGATGTAGAATAAGTAGCAGAAGCATACATGCTCAAGAGGGATAACCCGAAATTCAAAGGCAACTGAATTTCGGCAACCGGGGCATCGAAGTTGGAATGCCGAGAAACTCACCGAGTCAAAGCGTTTCGCCGTTTGAGGAAGAAGTCTGATGTAGAACAAGTAGCAGAAGCATACATGCTCAAGAGGGATCACCCGAAATTCAAAGGCAACTGAATTTCGGCAACCGGGGCATCGAAGTCGGAATACTCACTGAGTCAAAGCGTTTCGCCGTTTGCGGATGAAGTCTGATGTAGATAAAGTAGCACAAGTAGCACAAGCATACATGCTCAAGAGGGATCACCCGAAATTCAAAGGCAACTGAATTTCGACAACCGGGGCATCGAAGTCGGAGTGCCGTGAAACTCACCGAGTCAAAGCGTTTCACCGTTTGCGGAAGAAGTCTGATGTATAACAAGTAGCAGAAACATACATGCTCAAGAGGGATCACCCGAAATTCAAAGGCAACTGAATTTCGGCAACCGGGGCATCGAAGTCGGAATGCCGTGAAACTCACCGAGTCAAAGCGTTTTGCCGTTTACGGAAGAAGTCTGATTCAGAACAAGTAGCAGAAGCATACATGCTCAAGAGGGATCACCCGAAATTCAAAGGCAACTGAATTTCGGCAACCGGGGCATCGAAATCGGAATGCCGCGAAACTCACGGAATCAAAGCGTTTTGCTGTTTGCGGAAGAAGTATGATGCAGAACAAGTAGCAGAAGCATACATGCTCAAGAGGGATCACCCAAAATTCAAAGGCAACTGAATTTCGGCAACCGGGGCATCGAAGTCGGAATGCCACGAAACTCACGGAGTCAAAGCGTTTCGCCGTTTGCGGAAGAAGTCTGATGCAGAACAAGTAGCAGAAGCATACATGCTCAAGAGGGATCACCCGAAATTCAAAGGCAACTGAATTTCGACAACCGGAGCATCAAGTCTGAGTGCCGCGAAACTCAATGAGTCAAAGCATTTCGTCGTTTGCGGAACAAGTCTGATGCATAACAAGTAGCAGAAGCATACATGCTAAAGAGGGATCACCCGAAATTCAAAGGCAACTGAATTTCGGCAACGGGGGCATAAAAGTCGGAGTGCCGCGAAACTCACCGAGTCAAAGCGGTTCGCCGTTTGCGAAAGAAGTCTGATGCAGAACAAGTAGCCGAAGCATACACGCTCAAGAGGGATCACCCGAAAATCAAAGGCAACTGACTTTCAGCAACCGGGGCATCGAAATCGGAGTGCCGCGAAACTCACGGAGTCAAAGCGTTTCGCCGTTTGCGGAAGAAGTCTGATGGAGAACAAGTAGCAGAAGCATACATGCTGAAGAGGGATCACACGAAATTCAAAGGCAACTGAATTTCGGCAACCGGGGCATCGAAGTCGGAGTGCTGCGAAACTCTCCGAGTCAACGCGTTTCGCCATTTGCGGAAGAAGTCTGATGAAGAATAAGTAGCAAAAGCATACATGCTAAAGAGGGATCACCCGAAATTCAAAGGCAACTGAATTTCGGCAACTGGGGCATCGAAGTCGGGGTGCCGGGAAACTCACTGAGTCAAAGCGTTTCACCGTTTGCGGAAGAAGTCTGATGCAGAACAAGTAGCAGAAGCATACATGCTCAAGAGGGATCACCAGAAATTAAAAGGCAACTGACTTTCGGCAACTGGGGCATCGAAGTCGGAGTGTCGCGAAACTCACTGAGTCAAAGCATTTCGCTGTTTGCGGAAGAAGTATGATGAAGAACAAGTAGCAGAAGCATACATGCTCAAGAGGGATCATCTAAAAATCAAAGGCAACTGAATTTCGGCAACCGAGGCATCGAAGTCGGAGGGCCGTGAAACTCACCGAGTCAAAGCGTTTCGCCGTTTGCGAAAGAAGTCTGATGCAGAACAAGTAGCAGAAACATACATGCTCAAGAGGGATCACCCGAAATTCAAAGGCAACTGAATTTCGGCAACCGGGGCATCGAAGTCGGAGTGCAGCGAAACTCACCAAGTCAAAGCGTCTTGCCTTTTGCGGAAGAACTCTGATTCAGAACAAGTAGCAGAAGCATACATGCTCAAGAGGGATCACCCGAAATTCAAAGGCGACTGAATTTGGGCAACCGGGGCATCGAAGTCGGAGTGCAGCGAAACTCACCGAGTCAAAGCGTCTTGCAGTTTGCGGAAGAAGTCTGATGCAGAACAAGTAGTAGAAGCATACAAGCTCAAGAGGAATCTCCCGAAATTCAAAGGCAACTGAATGTCGGCAACCGGGGCATCGAAGTCGGAGTGCCGCGAAACTCACAGAGTTAAAGCGGTTCGCCGTTTGCGGAAGAAAGTCTGATTGAGAACAAGTAGCAGAAGCATACATGCTCAAGAGGGATCACCCGAAATTCAAAGGCAACTGAATTTCGGCAACCGGGGCATGGAAGTCGGAATGCCGCGAAACTCACCGAGTCAAAGCGTTTCGCCGTTTGCGGAAGAAAGTACGATGGAGAACAAAGTAGCAGAAGCATACATGCTCAAGAGGGATCACCCGAAATTCAAAGGCAACTGAATTTCGGCAACCGGGGCATCGAAGTCGGATTGCCGCGAAACTCACCGAGTCAAAGCGTTTCGCCGTTTGCGGAAGAAAGTCCGATGTAGAACAAGTAGCAGAAGCATACATGGTCAAGAGGGATCACCCGAAATTCAAAGGCAACTGAATTTCGGCATCCGGGGCATGGAAGTCGGAATGCCGCGAAACTCACTGAGTCAAAGCGTTTCGCCGTTTGCGGAAGAAGTCTGATGCAGAACAAGTAGCAGAAGCATACATGCTCAAGAGGGATCACCCGAAATTCAAAAGCAACTGAATTTCGGCAATCGGGGCATCGAAGTCGGAGTGCAGCGAAACTCACCGAGTCAAAGCGTCTTGCAGTTTGCGGAAGAAGTCTCATGCAGAACAAGTAGCAGAAGCATACAAGCTCAAGAGGAATCACCCGAAATTCAAAGGCAACTGAATTTCGGCAACCGGGGTATCGAAGTTGGAGTGCCGCGAAACTCACCGAGTCAAAGCGCTTCACCGTTTGCGGAAGAAGTCTGATGCAGAACAAGTAGCAGAAGCATACATGCTCAAGAGGGATCACCCGAAATTAAAAGGCAACTGACTTTTGGCAACCGGGGGATCGAAGTCCGAGTGTCGCGAAACTCACTGAGTCAAAGCGTTTCGCCGTTTGCGGAAGAAAGTACGATCGAGAACAAAGTAGCAGAAGCATACATGCTCAAGAGGGATCACCCGAAATTCAAAGGCAATTGAATTTTTGCAATGGGGGCATCGAAGTCGGAATGTCGCGAAACTCACCGAGTCAAAGCGTTTCGCCGTTTGCGGAAGAAAGTCTGATGTAGAACAAGTAGCAGAAGCATACATGCTCAAGAGGGATCACCCAAAATTCAAAGGCAACTGAATTTCGGCAACAAGGGCATCGAAGTCGGGGTGCCGCGAAACTCACCGAGTCAAAGCGTTTCACCATTTGCGGAAGAAGTCTGATGCAGAACAAGTAGCAGAAGCATACATGCTCAAGAGGGATCACCCGAAATTAAAAGGCAACTGACTTTCGGCAATCGGGGGATCGAAGTCCGAGTGTCGCGAAACTCACTGAGTCAAAGCGTTTCGCCGTTTGCGGAAGAAAGTACGATGGAGAACAAGTAGCAGAAGCATACATGCTCAAGAGGGATCACCCGAAATTCAAAGGCAATTGAATTTTTGCAATGGGGGCATCGAAGTCGGAATGTCGCGAAACTCACCGAGTCAAAGCGTTTCGCCGTTTGCGGAAGAAAGTCCGATGGAGAACAAGTAGCAGAAGCATACATGCTCAAGAGGGATGACCCGAAATTCAAAGGCAAACTGAATTTCGGCAACCGGGGCATCGAAATCGGATTGCCGCAAAACTCACGGAGTCAAAGCTTTTCGCTGTTTGCGGAAGAAAGTCTGATGCAGAACAAGTACCAGAAGCATCCATGCTCAAGAGGGATCACCCGAAATTCAAAGGCAACTGAATTTCGGCAACCGGGGCATCAAAGTCGGATTGCCGCGAAACTCACCCAGTCAAAGCGTTTCGCCGTTTGCGGAAGAAAGTCCGATGTAGAACAAGTAGCAGAAGCATACATGCTCAAGAGGGATCACCCGCAATTTCGAAGGCAACTGAATTTCAGCAACAAGGGCATCGAAGTCGGAATGCCGCGAAAATCACCGAGTCAAAGCGTTTCGCCTTTTGCGGAAGAAAGTCCGATGTAGAACAAGTGGCAGAAGCATACATGCTCAAGAGGATCTCCCGAACATTCAAAGGCAACTGAATTTCGGGCAATTCGGGGCATGGCAAGTCCGAATGCCGCGAAACTCACCGAGTCAAAGCGTTTCCCCGTTTCCGGAAGAAAGTCCGATGGAGAACAAGTAGCAGAAGCATACATGCTCAAGATGGATCACCTGAAATTCAAAGGCAAATGAATTTCGGCAACCAGGGCATCGAAGTCGGATTGCCGCGAAAACTCACGCGAGTAAAAGCGTTTCGCCGTTTGCGGAAGAAAGTCCGATGTAGACAAGTTGCAGAAGCACATACATGCTCAAGTGGGATCAACCCGCAATTCAAGGCAACTGAATTTTTTTTTCGGCAACCGGGGCATCGAAGTCCGGAAGCAATGCCCGCGAAACTCACGAATCAAAGCGGTTCGTGTCGACGTTTGGGGAAGAAAGTCTGATGTAGAACAAGTAGCAGAAGCATACATGCTCAAGAGGGATCACCTGAAATTCAAAGGCAACTGAATTTCGGCAACCGGGGCATGGGAGTCGGAATGCCGCGAAACTCACCGAGTCAAAGCGTTTCGTCGTTTGCGGAAGAAAGTCTGATGTAGAACAAGTAGCAGAAGCATACATGCTCAAGAAGGGATCACCCGAAATTCAAAGGCAACTGAATTTCGGCAACCAGGGCATCGAAGTCGGAGGTGTCGCGAAACTCACCGAGTCAAAGCGTTTCACCGTTTTGCGGAAGAAGTCTGATGCAGAACAAGTAGCAGAAGCATACATGCTCAAGAGGGATCACCCGAAATTAAAGGCAACTGACTTTCGGCAACCGGGGGATCGAAGTCCGAGTGTCCGCGAAACTCACTGAGTCAAAGCGTTTCGCCGTTTGAGGAAGAAGTATGATGAAGAACAAGTAGTAGAAGCATACATGTTTAAAGAGGACTCACCCGAAATTCAAAGGCAAACTGAATTTCGGCAAACCGACGGGGCATCGAAGTCGGTAGTGCCGCGAAAACTCACCGAGTCAAAGAGTTTCGCCGTTTGCGGAAGAAAGTCGTCCGATGGAGAAGAAGTAGCAGAAGCATACATGCTCAAGAGGGATCACCCGAAATTCAAAGGCAACTGAATTTCGGCAACCGGGGCATCGAAGTCGGATTGCCGCAAAACTCACGGAGTCAAAGCTTTTCGCCGTTTGCGGAAGAAAATAAGTCTGATGCCAGAACACATGTAGCAGAAGCACCATGCTCAAGACGGGATCACCCGAAATTCAAAGGCAACTGAATTTCGGCAACCGGGGCATCGAAGTCGGATTGCCGCGAAACTCACCGAGTCAAAGCGTTTCGCCCGTTTGCGCGGAAGAAAGTCGATGTAGAACAAAGTAGCAGAAGCATTACATGCTCAGAGCGATCACCCGCAATTCGAAGGCAACTGAATTCAGCAACAAGCGGCATCGAAGTCCGGAATGCCGCCGAAAATCACCGAGTCAAAGCGTTTCGCCTTTTGCGAAAGAAAGTCGATGTAGAACAAAGTAGCAGAAAGCATAACATGGCTACAAGAGGGATCACCCGAAATTTAAAAGCGCAAACTGAATTTCGGCAACCCGGGGCATGGAAGTACGGAATGCCGCGAAACTCACCGTGTCAAAGAGTTTCGCCGTTTGTGAAGAAAGTCGATGGAGAAACAAGTAGCAGAAACATACATGCTCAAGAGGATCACCCGAAATTCAAAGGCAAGCAGAATTTCGCTAAACTGGGGCACGGGAGTCGGAATGTCGCGAAAAACTCACCGAGTCAAAGCGTTTCCCTGTTTGCGCGAAGAAAGGTTCCGATGAGAGAACCAGTAGCAGAAGCTACATGCTCAGAGGGATCACCCGAAATTAAAAGGGCAATTGAATTTCGACAACCTCCCGGGGTATCGGAAGTCGTACTGCCGCGGGAAACTCACCGAGTCAAAGCGTTTTCACCGTTTGCGGAAGAAAGTTGATGGAGAACAAAGAATCAGAAGCATAACCATGCTCAAAGGGATCACCCGAAATTCAAAGGCAAGTGAATTTTCGGCAACCGGGGCATGAAGTCGGAATGCCTCGAAACTCACGGTAGTTCAAGCGTTCGCCGTTTGCGGAAGAAGAAAGTTCTGATGTAAAACCAATGGCCAGAAGCATAAACATGCTCAAGAGGGATCCAACCGAAATTCAAGGCAAAAGAATTTCGTTAAACTGGCATGGAAGTCGGAATGTCGCCAAAACTCACCAGTCAAGCGTTTCCCCGTTTGCGGAAAGAAAGTCCGATGGAGAACAAGAGTAGCAGAAAGCATACATGCTCAAGATGGATCACCTGAAATTCAAAGGCAAATGAATTTCGGCAACCAGGGCATCGAAGTCGGATTGCCGCGAAACTCACCGAGTAAAAGCGTTTCGCCGTTTGCGGAAGAAAGTCTGATGTAAGACAAGTTGCAGAAGCATACTGTTATATTTATATCAAGGCAACTGAATTTCGGCAACCGGGGCATCGAAGTCGGAATGCCGCGAAACTCACCGAGTCAAAGCGTGTCGACGTTTGGGGAAGAAAGTCTGCATGTAGAAGAAGTAGGCAGAAGCATACATGCCTAAGAAGGGATCACCCGAATTCAAAGGCACTGAATTCGGCAAACCAGGGCATCGAAGTCGGGGTGCCGCGAACTCACGAGTCAAAGCGTGTTTCACCGTTTGCGGAAGAAGTCTGATGCAGAACATAGTACAGAAAGCATACATGCTCAAGAGGGATCCACCCGAAATTAAAAGCAACTGACTTTCGGCAACGGAGGGATCGAAGTCCGAGTGTCGCGAAAACTCACTGAGTCAAAGCGGTTTCGCCGTTTGAGGAAGAAGTTGATTGAAGAACAAGTTTAGTAGAAGCATACATGTTAAAAGGACTCACCCGAAATTCAAAGGCAACTGAATTCGGCAACCGGGGATCGAAGTCGAGGTGCTTCGAAACTCACCGAGTCAAAAGAGTTTCGCCGTTGCGGAAGAAAGTCCGATGGAGAAAAGTAGCAGAAGCATACATGCTCAAGAGGGATCACCGAAATCAAAGGCAACTGAATTTTTCGGCAACCGGGAGGCATCGAAGTCGGATTGCCGCCAAAACCACGGAGTCAAAGCTTTTCGCCGTTTGCGGAAGAAGTCTGAGTGCAGAACAAGTACCAAAGCATCCATTGGCTCACAGAGGGATCACCCGAAAAATTTCAAAAGGCAACTGAATTTCGGCAACCGGGATCGAACGTCGGATTGCCGCGAAACTCACCGAGTCAAAGCGTTTCGCCGTTTGCGGAAGAAAGTCCGATGTAGAAAAGTAGCAGAGCATACCATGCTCAAGAGGGATCACCCGCCAATTCGAAGGCAACTGAATTTCAGCAACAGGGCATCGAAGTCGGAATGCCGCCGAAAATCACGAGTCAAAGCGTTCGCCTTTTGCGGAAGAAAGTCTGATGGAGACAAGTGGCAAAGCATACATGCTCAAGAGGATCACCCGAAATTTGAAGGCAAGAGAATTTCGTAACACTGTGGGCATGGAAGTCGGAATGTCGCGAAACTCACCGAGTCAAAGCGTTTCCCCGTTTGCGGAAGAAAAGTCCAATGGATGAAACAATGTAGCCAGAAGCATACATGCTCAAGAGGGATCACCCGAAATTCAAAGGCAAGAGAATTTTCGTAAAACTGGCGGCATGGGAGACGGAATGTCGCGAAACTCACCGAGTCAAAGCGTTTCCCCTGTTTGCAGGAAGATAAGTCCGATGGGGAAACAAGTAGCAGAAGCATACATTGCTCAAGAGGGATCACCCGAAATTCAAAGGCAATTGAAATTCGACAAAACACTGGCGTGTATCGAAGTCGGACTGCCCGAAACTCACCGATGTCAAAGCGTTTTCGCCATTGCGGAAGAAAGTCTGTGATGGAGAACAAGATCAGAAGCATTACAATGCTTCAAGAGGATCACCCGAAATTCAAAGGCAAGAGAATTTCGGCAACAGGGGCATGGGAAGTCGGAATGCCTCGAAAACTCACGGAGTCAAAGCGTTTCGCCGTTTGCGGTAAGAAAGGTCTGATGTAAAACAAGTGCAGAACATAACATGCTCAAGGACGGATCAACCGAAATTTCAAGCTAAGAGAATTTCGTTAAACTGGGGCATTGGAAGTCCGGAATGTCGCGAAACTCACCGAGTTCAAAAGCGGTTTTCCCCGTTTGCGCGACAAGAAAGTCCGATGTGAGAACAAGTAGCAGAAAGCATACATGCTCAAGATGGAACACCTGAAATTCAAAGGGCCAAAGAATTTCGGCAGACCAGGCATGCGAAGTCGGATTGCGCGAAACTCACCGGAGTAAAAGCGTTTCGCCGTTTGCGGAAAGAAAGTCCGATGTTAGAACAAGTTGCAGAAGCAATACATGCTCAAGTGGGATCACCCGCCAGATTCAAAGGCCAACTGAATTTCGCACCGGGGCATCGAAGTCGGGATGCGCGAAACTCACCGAGTCAAAGCGTGTCGACGTTTGTGGAAGAAAGTCTTGATGTAGAACAAGTAGCAAAAAGCATACATGCTCAAAGAGGATCAGCTCGAAATTCAAAGGCAACTGAATTTCGGCAACCGGGCGCATGGGATCGGGAATGCGGCGAAACTCACCGAGTCAAAAGCGTTTCGCCGTTTGCGGAAGAAAGTCTGATGTAGAACAAGTAGCCAAGAAGCATACATGCTCAAGAGGGATCACCCGAAATTCAAATGCAACTGGAATTTCGGCAACCAGGGCATCGAAGTCGGGTGCCGCGGAAACTCACCGAGTCCAAAGCGTTGCACTGTTTGCGGTAAGAAAGGTCTTGATGCAGAACACGTAGCCAGAGCATACATGCTCAAAGAGGGATCACCCGAAATTTAAAAGGCAACTGGACTTTTCGGCCAACCGGGGATCGAAGTCGAGTGTCGCGGAAACTCACTGAGTCAAAGCGTTTCGCGTTTGCAGAAGAGTATGATGAAGAACCAAGTAGTAGAAGCATACATGTTAAAGAGGACTTTCACCCGAAATTCAAGGCAACTGAATTTCGGCAACCGTGGGCATGTTAAGTCGGAGTGCCGCGGAAACTCCACCGCAGTCAAAAAGAGTTTTCGCCGTTTGCGAAGAAAGTCCGATGGAGAAGAAGTAGAGAAGCATACATGCTCAAGAGGATCACCTGAAAATTCAAAGGCAACTCTCTTCGGGCAACCGCGGCATCGAAGTCGGATTGCGCAAAACTCACGGAGTCAAAGCTTTTCGCCGTTTGCGGAAGAAGTCTGATGCCGAACAAGTACAGAAAGCAATCCATCGTGAAGAGGGATCAACCCGCGAATTCAAAGCCAACTGAATTTCGGCAAACCGGGGGGCATCGAAGTCGGATTGCCGCGAAAACTCACCGAGTCAAAGCGTTTCGCCGTTTGCGGAAGAAAGTCCGATGTTAGAACAGTAGCAGAAAGCATACATGCTCAAGAGGATCACCGCAATTCGAAGGGCAACTGAATTTCAGCAACAAGGGCATCGAAGTCGGAATGCCGCGAAAAGTCCCGATCAAAGCGTTTCGCCTTTTTGCGGAAGAAAGTCCGATGATAGAACAAGTAGCCAGAAGCATTAACATGGCTCAAGAGGGATCACCCGAAATTCAAAAGGCAACTGAATTTTCGGCACCGGGGCATGGAAGTCGGAATGCCGCGAAACTCACCGTGTCAGAAGAGTTTCGCCTGTTTGCGGAAGAAAGTTCGATGGAGAACAAGTAGTAGCAGAAGCATACATGCTCAAGAGGGATCACCGAAATTCAAAGGCAACTGACTTTCGGTAACCGGTGGGATCGAAGCGAGTGTCGCGAACTCACTGAGTCAAAGCGTTTCCCTGTTTGCGGAGAAAGTCCGATGGAGAACAAGTAGCAGAAGCATACATGCTCAAGAGGGAATCACCTGAATTCCAAAGGCAACTGAATTTCGACAACCTGGTTATCGAGTCGGCTGCCGCGAAACTCAGCCGAGTCCAAAGCGTTTCGCCGTTTGCTGGAAAGAAAGCTCTGGAAGGAGACAAGAATCAGAAGCCATTGACATGCTCAAGAGGGATCACCCGAAAATCAAAGGCAAGAAATTTCGGCAACCGAGGCATGGAAGTCGGAGAATGCGACAACTCACGAGTCAAAAGCGTTTCGCCGTTTTGCGGAAGAAAGTCTGATGTAGAAACAAGTGGCCAGTAAGCCATACATTGCTCAAAGAGGGATCACCCGAAATTTGAAGGCAAGAGAATTTCGGTAAACTGCGGGCATGGAAGTCGGAATGTCGCGAAACTCACCGAGTCAAAGCGTTTCCCCGTTGTCGGGAGAAAGTCCGAATGGAGAACAAGTAGCCAGAAGCATACATGCTCAAGATGGATCACCTGAAATCAAAGGCAAATGAATTTTCGGCAAACCAGGCATCGAAGTCGGATTGCTGCGAAACTCACCGAGTAAAAAGCGTTTCGCCGTTTGCGGAAGAGAAAGTCGGATGTAGAAACAAGTTGGAGAAGCATTACATTGCTCAAGTGGGATCACCCGCCAATTCAAAGGGCCAACTGAATTTCGGCAACCGGGCATCGAAGGTCGGAATGCGCGAAACTCACCGGAGTTCAAAGCGTGTCAGTTTGGGGAGAAAGTCTGATGTTAGACAACGAGTAGCAAAAGCATAACATGCTCAAGAGGGATCACCCGAAATTCAAAGCAATTGAATTTCGG